>NC_053432.1:24932479-25190300 GCF_007990345.1 Gossypium hirsutum | reverse complement strand
ATCAACCTATTAGCCATGCTACCAAAACACTTACCCAAAGCGCATCATTATTTGTCGTGTCGATGCCATAGTCCAAGACTACGACACCGGTGTCCACACAGGGTGTCCTGTCTACAAAGATTACGTTGATGATATAGCGTAACCATGCTATATATCAACTCGCACACTTAGTGTACGTAATCAAATCGCACACTTAGCACTAGCAACCGCACACTTGCCGCATTGGTCAATTCGCACACTAGCATCATGTTCATTTCGCACACTTAGTGCAACATAGTCAAATCCATTAGGTACATGCCCAACTTTCATAGGAACCATAGCATAATATATTTCTCTTCCATTACCACATCAATACATAAAAATTATGAAAACCATAATAAAAATAAAAAAAAAACAACTAGTAATGACTACCCGTTAAGACGGTTCCATCGATGATGCCTTTTCTGCCTTTCACCTCAACTCCTTGGCTAACAAACAAATGACTCATAAGCTCATTTTATACGAATATCAAGATGGTCAATATCCAAAAATGCATTCATAATACCAATGATTCATACAATTCGCATCAAAGGAACTCAAGGTACATATACAATAGACATTAGAGCACAATGTACGAATCACGAATCATATATAGTAATTCTACGAAAATCAAAAAAGCCATCAACATGCTACTTGGCCGAACATACAATCAACTTAGTGCTCATTTATGTGGGAACAACACATTATGTTAAGCCGATGCAAATCAATACATTAAATAGGACACTTGCATGATAAAACATTCTATATTTACTCCAAAGCGAATGCCTCTCAAGCCCTAAGCTCATGATCCTTCATCATTAAGCAAGTGTTATAGCACAACTAACATCCATTTTCAATTTGAACACCAACATAAAAATATTAAACATGAAAATCCATAGCCGAAACCTATACATGACATTACTCATTCCACCCATCGAAACAATATTTGTTCAAGACATCAAGCATTTTTATTTGGGTATTACATATATGAGCATTTAGAATTTATATTTTTAGCAAGATCAATTTCTTTCCTCAACACATTCTTCATCAAAACTTAAAGGAAGTAATCAAATTTCCTTCTTAATAGCCATAGCCGATTGCTCCATCCATCCATCAAAGTTAAAAATTTTGCATGGTCTAAGTAAGAACCATGATAATTAACCTAAAACAAGCTAAAATTTCACAACTTTAACACAATATACTAACCTTATTAAGCATTCAAATGGCCGAAAGTTCTTTGCCCCTATTCCTTCCTTCACATTCGGCTTAGAAGAAACAAAGATGAACACTTAGTTTTCTTCACCCATCCCCCCCTTCTCAAGCTTCAAGTGACTGAATGTTTTTGCCCCAATTCTTTCTTTCAATCCGGCCAAGAAGAACCAAAAAAAAACACAACTTGTTTTTCTTTCTTCCTTAGAACATTCGGCCAAGGGGAAATGAAGAAAGATGGACACTTTTTTTTTTGTTTTTCCTTCTTACTTTCACGGCAATGGGGAGGGGAAGAAACAATTACACACATCCTTTCCTTTTTCCATTTCTTTATTTCCCCATACTTCTTATTATATTTTATCCTACATACCTCACTAGGCCAACATGTTCCCAACATGTTTCCACCCATAGCATGGCCGGCCACTACTTATTAGGAGGGGGAATTTGACATGCAAGTCCCCCCTTTTCCCACATGCACTAATAGGTCCTTACGCATTGACCTATCACATTTTAAAATTTTCTCACATAAGTCCTATTGACTTAATTCACATGCAATCGACTAAATCGAAGCTTGAAATTTTCACACATTCATAGTTACATATTCTAGACAATAAATATCACATTCAAACATTTCGGTGACTCGGTTTAATGGTCCCGAAACCACTTCCCGACTAGGGTCAATTTTGGGCTGTCACAACTCTCCCTCACTTAAGAAATTTTCATCCTCGAAAATCTTACCGGTAAATAGGTTTGGATATCGTTCTTCATCGAGCTCTCGGTTTCCCAAGTAGATTCCTCGATCCCGTGTTTGAGCCATAACACCTTTACTAGCGGAACTCTTTTGTTTCGTAACTCCTTCACTTCACGAGCTAGGATACGCATCGGTTCTTCTTCATAACTCATATCGGCTTGAATTTCAACCTCTGATGGGCTAATTATGTGCGATGGATCAGATCTATAGCGTCGAAGCATCGAAACATGAAAGACGTCATGGATCTTTTCAAGCTCAGGGGGCAAAATCAATCTATACGCAACTGGCCCCACTCGTTCGGAAATTTCGTACGGCCCAATGAATCTCGGGCTCAACTTGCCTTTACGGCCAAATCTGAGTACCTTCTTCCAAGGTGACACTTTAAGAAACACTTTATCTCCCACCTGATATTCAATGTCCTTTCGTTTTAAATCCGCATACGATTTTTGACGATCTGTGGCTACCTTCAGACTTTCGCGGATTACCTTTACTTTTTGTTCGGTATCTTTAATCAAATCAACTCTGAAAATTTTACTTTCACCGAGCTCGGTCCAAAAAAATGGTGTATGGCATTTACGACCGTACAAAGCCTCGTAAGGTGCCATCTTAATACTTGATTGAAAACTATTATTGTAAGCGAATTCAATCAAAGGTACATACCGTTCCCATGAACCACTAAACTCAAGGATGCAGCATCTCAGCATATCCTCGAGTATCTGAATTATCCGCTCGGATTGACCATCGGTTTGGGGATGAAAAGCGGTGCTAAAATGCAGCTTGGTACCCAAAGCTTCTTGCAATTTCTTCCAAAATCGTGAGGTGAATCTCGGATCTCTATCCGACACGATAGAAATAGGTACTCCATGTAATCTCACAATCTGAGAGACATACAATTCGGCTAGTTTATCCAATGAAAGATCCGTACGCACGGGGATAAAGTGAGCCGACTTAGTCAGCCTATCAACAACAACCCAAATCGCATCCTTCTTACTTGCGGACAATGGCAGTCCGGACACAAAGTCCATTGTGACTCGGTCCTATTTCCACTCGGGTATCATGATCGGCTGAAGTAACCCTGAAGGCACTTGATGTTCCGCTTTCACTTGTTGACATATTAAACATCTCGAAACAAAGTCGGAGATGTCTCGTTTCATACCATGCCACCAAAACCGACGTTTCAAGTCGTTGTACATTTTCGTGCTCCCCGGGTGAATTGACATTCGGCTAAAATGGGCTTCGTTCAGAATCATCGGAATGAGTTCCGAATTCCTTGGAACACACAAACGACTTCTAAACCTCAAACAACCATCATCATCAATCTGAAACTCCGATTCCTTGTTCGGAACACACTCAGCTCGTTTTGCAACCAATTCATCATCGACTTCCTGAGCTTCAAGAATTTGATGAGTCAATAGTGGTTTGGCTTTTAATTCAGCTACTAACACATTGTCAGGTAGAACAGACAAGTGTACATTCATCGCTCGCAAAGCAAACAGTGATTTCCGGCTTAAGGCGTCCGCAACCACATTAGCCTTTCCCGGGTGGTAATCAATGACAAGCTCGTAATCTTTCAACAACTCAAGCCAACGTCTTTGTCGCAGATTCAAGTCTCGTTGAGTCATCAAATATTTGAGACTTTTGTGATCCGAAAACACATGGCACTTCTCACCAAACAAATAATGTCGCCATATTTTCAATGCAAACACAATGGCGGCTAGTTCGAGATCATGGGTCGGATAATTTCTCTCGTGTGGCTTCAATTGTCTCGACGCATAGGCCACAACTCGACCTTCTTGCATCAACACGCAACCCAACCCAAGTAGGGATGCGTCACTATAAATGACAAACTCTTTACCCGATTCGGGTTGCACCAAAATTGGAGCTTCAGTCAAATGAGTTTTCAGTTGATCGAAGCTTTTCTGACATTTCTCCGTCCATTCGAACTTAACATCCTTTTGAAGTAGCTTCGTCATTGGTGTGGCTATCATCGAGAAACCTTTGACAAATCGTCGGTAATAACTGGCGAGTCCCAAAAGCTCCGAACCTCAGTAATATTTCTCGGAGGTTTCCAGTTAAGTATGGCTGAGATTTTGTTCGGGTCAACGCGAATACCCGATGCGGATACCACATGACCCAAGAAGCTAACCTCTCTTAACCAGAACTCACACTTACTGAACTTCGCATATAACTGCTTATCCCGCAAAATTTGCAACACTAATCTCAAGTGTTCAGTATGTTTGATCTCATCTCTTGAATAGACCAAGATGTCATCAATGAACACAACTACGAACCGATCCAAATATGGTCTGAAGATCCGATTCATCAAATCCATAAATACTGCAGGGGCATTAGTGAGCCCTAACGGCATCACTAAGAACTCGTAGTGACCGTACCTCGTTCTGAAAGCAGTTTTGGGTACGTCCGAATCTCGAATCCGGAACTGATAATAACCTGATCTCAAATCTATCTTTGAAAACACCGATGCTCCCTTTAATTGATCGAACAGATCATCAATACGCGGTAACGGATACTTATTCTTTATCGTCACTTTATTCAGTTGACGATAGTCAATGCACAACCTCATGGTTCCGTCCTTCTTTTTCACGAACAATACTGGTGCACCCCAAGGTGAGAAACTTGGTCGAGCAAAACCTCTATCCGTCAATTCTTGCAACTGAGATTTTAACTCTTTTAACTCGGTTGGTGCCATACGATACGGAGCTATCGAAATCGGCGTAGTCCCAGGTACAAGCTCAATACCAAACTCTACCTCCCGAACAGGTGGCAAACTCGGTAACTCTTCAGGAAAACATCCGGGTATTCACAAACCATCGGCACAGATTCGGGTTTCTTTTCTAACTCCTTGTCATCAAGTACATACGCGAGGTATGCTTCGCACCCTTTCCTTACATATCTCCGGGCCAACATTGCTGATATTACAGCTGGCAACCCCCTTAAGTCCGCAGACTCAACTCGAATTATTTCGTTATTTGCGCACCTCAAATCGATAGTCTTGGTTTTGCAATTCACAACCGCATCATGCGCGGTTAACCAATCCAAACCGAGAATAACATCAAACTCGTCGAACGGCAAAAGCATCAAATCGACCGAAAAACAGGATTCTCGGATTATTAGAGGGCATCTCTTACACACCTTATCAACAAGTACGCATTGACCCAAAGGGTTTGACACTCGAATTACTAGCTCAGTAGACTCAACAGGTAGAGTCTTACTGGATGCTAAGGTTTCGCATACATATGAATGAGTAGAGCCAGGGTCAATCAATGCAATCACATTAGTATCAAAGAGAGTGATGGTACCAGTGATGACGTCGAGGGAGGATGCCTCCTCTCGTGCGCGAATGGCATATGCTCTAGCAGGAGTACGGTTCTCGGCTCGATCGGCCGTATCAGAGGCCCCCCTCTGACTACCACCCCTGCCTCCTAAAATTCTCGGTGGTCTACCTCTAGATGTCACTCCACTAGGTCTTGCACCTTGAATCTTATTCTTCTCATCCAGCTCCGTGCAATCTCTAATGAAGTGGTCCTTCGAACCGCATCCGTAACAGGCCCTGCTAGTAGACTTGCCCCAACATTCACCTAGGTGTCGTCTTCCACATTGGGGACATTCAGGTTTCTCGTGACGATTATTGCCCACACTAGCTACCGAAGTAGCTCGGGAGCCCATCGATGGTCTTGCCCTGATGGAAATTCCCGCAGTCGCCCTCGACTTATTAATGTCCTCCCTGAACTTCTTTACAGCTGAGAACGGAGCTTTACCCGTCGATCTTTTACGATAATCTCTAGCTTCAAATTCAGCCTTCCTCTTCTCCTTTCCAAGTTCTTCCGCCTTGCAGGCTCGTTCGACTAGTGTTACGAATTCTTTTATTTCCAAAATACCCATTAGTAGCTTTAAATCTTCATTCAATCCTTCCTCGAATCTTTTGCACATAGCAACCTCATCAGCTACACACTCCCGGGCATACCTACTGAGTCTTACGAATTCATGTTCGTATTCAGATACAGCCATACGGCCTTGCTTGAGTTCCAAGAACTCCTTACGCTTCTGATCAATGAACCGTTGGCTAATAAATTTCTTTCGGAATTCCGTTTGAAAGTAGTCCCAAGTTACTCGCTCGTTCGGGACTATGGAAATCAAGGTCCTCCACCAATAGTAGGCTGAGTCTCGCAACAAAGATACAGCACATTTTAGACATTCGTCGGGTGTGCATGACAATTCATCGAACACCCGAATGGTGTTATCAAGCCAGAACTCGGCCCTTTCGGCATCATCAGTTACTATGGCCTTGAACTCCTCGGCCCCACGCTTCCTAATCAAGTCTACAGGTGGCTTACTCAGCCTCACAGGATCAGCGACTGATGGCATTACAGGCTCTTGGGGTGGATTATTCAAATTTGGGAATTGTTGGACAGCCGGGTTGGTTCGGGCATATTGCGCGACCCACTCATTCATCATGGTAAAGAAGGCTTGTTTAGCCCCCTCACCTTGATTATTCGCAGATGACTGAGGTTCAACAGGCGGCGTCCCTTGTGCAGGAGCAGCCGCTACACTCTCAACGTCATCCGCTAGGGTTCTTTCTTCACCGGGGTCCATTTACTAATCAAAACAAAAACATTTCAACCGTAGGAAGTCATCACACATTTAAACATTAACATTCGGCATGTATAGCTAGACTCATACGCGCTATGGTAGTCCTAGAACCGACTAAACCTGGCTCTGATACCAATCAAATGTAACACCCCGAACCCGAAACCGACACCGGAGTCGAACACGAGGTGTTAACTGACTTTAACCCCTTATAAAATTTATTTTCCAGACACTGCCCAATCTGTGTACTAGTCGTTTTAAAAATCATATCTTGAGTTTCGTAACTCGAAAATCAGTTTTGTAATTTTTCCCAGAAACTAGACTCATGTGCCCATCTATGTATTTTTTCTAGAATTTTTGGTCGGGCCAATTAGTACAGTTTATTAGTCAAAGTCTCCCATGTTGCAGGGGTCGACTACACTGACTTTTTCCCATTACGACTTGGATATCTCCCTGCACGGGGCTTCAATACTGATGCCGTTTGTTTCTATGAAAACTAGACTCAGAGAGGAATCTGTACATATATGGTACGACCCCTAATTATCTCTGGTTAATTTATAATGAATTTCCAAAGTCGGAGCAGGGAATCCAGAAACCGTTCTGGCCCTGTCCCACAAAAATCTGATTATCTCTTAATATACTGCCCATATGATCTTTTCGTTACTTCCTCATGAAAACAGACTCATCGAGCTTCGATTACATAATTTATTCATAAATTAATTCCACTCCTACTATTTTTAGTGATTTTTCAATCTCATGACACTGCTGCTGCCAGCATCTGTTACGAAAGTAACTAGGTCCATTTCATGCCTACCCTTGATCCAACTCAATCGAACATTCGTGCCATTTTCGCATGGCTTAAAGTTTACATGCCAAAGTTCAAACACAACGTAATAGCTTATACATGCCAAAATGTTCTTCTAAGCCAACTAAGAAGAAAGTACCAAAACTTGCTATCCGGTGTGATGACTTCGATGACGGCCTGACCCCGCAAAAATAGATGAGTCCAAGCATCCTATAATGGGTGACAAGGAAACACCGAGTGAGTTTATAACTCAGTAAGTCATAAGCAATGTACTACCATCCATCAATAACATTATCACAAGAGGAAACAAAATGGAACGAGACAATTTACTCCATCCATACCGTAGTTCCTCCCACCTATCGATTCAATTTCATATCAATTCATGCATTCACATTTCCATATACTCATCAATAGAACATTGAAGCATTTTCATAAATCAATTTATTTTCATTACAATCAAACGACTAAACGGCCTTTCACCCATCCTACGATAAATTTTATGTACGTGACTTCAAGTATATTTGTCACATAGGTTCAAACTTACCGGGCTCAACACCAAGTATAAGCATAGCACCTATTAGCCATGTACTCAGGACACTTACCCGATCCGCTGTCCGCGATCGACTCAATGGTGTCGCACACATAGTGTCCATAATGATTCACGAATGTATATTGAGTCCGTACACTCAGTGCTATATAATCAACTCGCACACTTAGTGCTACGTAATCAAATCGCACACTTAGTGCTACATAGTCAAACTCGCACACTTAGTGCCGCATGGTCAATTCGCACACTTAGTGCATCATGTTCATTTCGCACACTTAGTGCAACATAGTCAAATCGCACACTTAGTGCTGTACAATTTAATCCCGCGCACTTAGCGCCAATCTCATGGTCATAAATGGTTATACCCGCACGTTTAGTGCCGAGATCAACAACTCAGTACATCTTACCTCTTTTCTTTTCATTCAACAATTTCATCATCACATACGTACATGCATATATATATATATGTATATTTATTCATTCCATTCAGCATCAATACATAAACATTATGACCATTTGAAACAATACCAACTACATGCTTAATGACTTACCTCGTGTTGGGTAAGACGGTTCCAACTCGGCTACTCGATGACCTTTTCTTTGCCTTTGCTCGATTCACCTCCTTTAACTCCTTGAGCTAAATCAAACAAATTTGACTCATTAAAGTCTCATTTTGCTAGCTTATGGCCGAATATGACAAGGAGTTTGATGGGTCATATGGCCACCTTTTTGCTCAAATACACAATGGTCATATGCATTTTTAATCACATCAAATGATTCAATACAATTCACTCGAACATCAAAAGAGAACCTCAAGGTACTTAGTCCATATACACATTAGACATTAGAGTCACATATGTACGAATTCACGAATCGCATTCGACATATTAGCTAATTTTCCCTTTAGCCGAACCTTCTAAGTCAAGATAAAGCCATCAACATGCTTACCTTTGGCCGAACATACACATCAACTTAGGTGCTCATTTATGTGGCCGAACACACACATGTCTATGTTAAGGCCGATTGCAACACTCAATACATTCTACAAGTATGGACACTTGCATTGACTAAACACCATTTCTATTATTTTTACTCCAAAGCCGAATGCCTCTCAAGCCCTAAGCTCATGATCCTTTCATCATTAAGCAAGTGTTATAGCACAACTAACATCCATTTTCAATTTGAACACCAACATAAAAATATTAAACATGAAAATCCATAGCCGAAACCTATACATGACATTACTCATTCCACCCATCGAAACAATATTTGTTCAAGACATCAAGCATTTTTATTTGGGTATTACATATATGAGCATTTAGAATTTATATTTTTAGCAAGATCAATTTCTTTCCTCAACACATTCTTCATCAAAACTTAAAGGAAGTAATCAAATTTCCTTCTTTAATAGCCATAGCCGATTGCTCCATCCATCCATCAAAGTTAAAAATTTTGCATGGTCTAAGTAAGAACCATGATAATTAACCTAAAACAAGCTAAAATTTCACAACTTTAACACAATATACTAACCTTATTAAGCATTCAAATGGCCGAAAGTTCTTTGCCCCTATTCCTTCCTTCACATTCGGCTTAGAAGAAACAAAGATGAACACTTAGTTTTCTTCACCCATCCCCCTCCTTCTCAAGCTTCAAGTGACCGAATGTTTTTGCCCCAATTCTTTCTTTCAATCCGGCCAAGAAGAACCAAAAAAAAACACAACTTGTTTTTCTTTCTTCCTTAGAACATTCGGCCAAGGGGAAATGAAGAAAGATGGACACTTTTTTTTGTTTTTCCTTCTTACTTTCACGGCAATGGGGAGGGGAAGAAACAATTACACACATCCTTTCCTTTTTCCATTTCTTTATTTCCCCATACTTCTTATTATATTTTATCCTACATACCTCACTAGGCCAACATGTTCCCAACATGTTTCCACCCATAGCATGGCCGGCCACTACTTATTAGGAGGGGAATTTGACATGCAAGTCCCCCCTTTTCCCACATGCACTAATAGGTCCTTACGCATTGACCTATCACATTTTAAAATTTCTCACATAAGTCCTATTGACTTAATTCACATGCAATCGACTAAATCGAAGCTTGAAATTTTCACACATTCATAGTTACATATTCTAGACAATAAATATCACATTCAAACATTTCGGTGACTCGGTTTAACGGTCCCGAAACCACTTCCCGACTAGGGTCAATTTTGGGCTGTCATATTCATCATACTCCTTTTCATTATTTAATTTCCATGCCTATTATTTTATTTTTTTTCCACCCATGATGCACCAACAAAACATGTCTATGACATGTCTTGGCCATCAAACTTGGTCTACCATGCTTGTCATGGCCGGCCACTACTAGTAGGGGGAATTTGACATGCAAGTCCCCCCTTTGTCCACATGCACTAATAGGTCCTCACACATTGACCTATCACATTTTAGAATTTTCTCACATAAGTCCTATTGACTAAATTCACATGAAATCAACCAAATTGAAGCTTGAAATTTTCACACATTCATAATTACATATTCTAGACAATAAGTATCACATTCAAACATTCGGTGACTCGGTTTAGCGGTCCCGAAACCACTTCCCGACTAGGGTCAACTTTGGGCTGTCACATTTTATCAATTAAAGGGTCTAGGTAAACTTACCGACCCAACAGTAGGTCCACAGTCATCTCGGGCGACCTATGCAACCTTAACAGTCCAACAGTGAAAATGGGCCCAAGGCTGATATTGCGGGCCAATGTGGGCCCCCACACCCTTGTGGCCCACAGGCCATAATGGCCTTGGCTGTGTGTATTATATAGCCTGGCCTAATAATTTCCACTCGTCCCTATGGTTTACCCGTGTGGGACCCACATGCTCGTGGGCCCAAATGACCTAGTTCGGTCCAAAATGGCCCAAACGGTATGAAATCTCTCATGGCTGGCCTCAATGATGAAACGCCCATGTTTAGTCACACAGACCACTACACGAGTGAGTGTACGCCCGTGTAGCGTCATCGTTCACTTATTTCGGCTTTTGCCGATTTCTATAGTTGAGATTGTGTTTACACATCTTGTTTGCAAAAGTGTGCAAATAGCCCATGAGCACTCCAACCTATATTCAATCACAAGCTTGGGTTAATTGCCTACCAATCAAATTGAAAAGAACCCTAGCCAAAGCACTTATCTAAGAGATTACTTATCACTTGCCTTGATCAATCGATTGAGACTTGCACACTTAAATCGATACAAGAGACTGATTACAAACCCCTTAGAGATAACCTGCAATACAACCAAAACTTAATAACCTAAACTTTTATTGATCACACCAATAGTTTGAACCAACCGCATAACAACTTACCGAAAGCGCAAAACTTGGAACAGGAGAAAAAAGCAATCAGCCCACCCCTAGCAAAAATTGGCAGCAAAAAAGATGTTAGGTGAAAGACTAATACGGAAGAAAGAGAGAAAGAAAACAGTTGTACACACTCAACCTTATTGGTCAAAGAACAATTTCCAAACTGAAAGAATAGAAGAAGGATAGATGGGGTATTTGGCCAAAACAAAGATGAAGAGAAAGGGTTGCTAAAAACAAAAGAATTGAGAAAGAGGAAGAAGAAAGAGAATCGGCCAAAGGGATGAAAAAGTATAATGGACAGAGGAAGGAGGTTCGACCACTAGATAGAGGGAAGAGAATCGTTTGCTAGAGGAGAAGTAGACTAAATGAGAACTGGCTAATAAGGGGAAAGAACAATAGTTGAAAAGGAGAACAAAGTAAAAAAAACTGAGAAAGAAAATACCCGAATGAACTCTAACAATATTCGGCCTCCAAGTAGAAATGAACCAAAGGAGTATATAGGAACCGAAATGAGGAGTAAACCAACCAAACCCGAATTCTTGAGTGCCCAAAATTCAAATTCGGTACCAACACTCCCTCTCACCTCAACTTCCTATAATTTCCTCCCCAAATCCCCCCATGCCGTCCATTCCTTCCCTTTAGTGTTTCGGTCAAAACACAACACTCCCACTGCACCAACAGCAAAATAAAACACTCCCCTGAATCGCCAAGTAACAAACTCAAGACCCTCAGTAACAGTAACACGCCACCTATCCCTTATACCAGCAGACCCTTTTTAACATAAAATACCCACATTTATTTAAAAGCCTACTGACTAGAGACATGGTTTATTCTTTTAAAAATAAAACTTTTACTCAAGCCAAGGCTTGAACCCAAGACTTCTCAGACACTTCCCAGAACACTTAACCACTGAAATAGACATACAGTTGGGTGTAACACAAACATACAAAAATAAATACTTAGAAATTTTGGCGCGTTACAACTCTACCCCCTAAAAGAAAATTTCGGCTTTGAAATTAACTTGATAAAAAATAGATGAGGGTATTGACGTCACATCGCTTTCTCAGGTTCCCACGTGGCCTCCTCAGAGCTGTGGTTATGCCAAAGAACCTTAACTAGTGGGATAGATTTCGTCCTTAAGTCCTTAACATCACGATCTAATATCTGAACCGGCTCTTCCTTGAAAGTAAAATCTGGTCTAACCTCAATCTCCTCAATTGAAATAACATGCTGGGATCAGAGCGGTAGCGCCTCGACATAGAAATGTGGAACGTATTATGAATCCGGTTTAACTCTGGAGGTAACTCTAGTCGATAGGCAATCGGTCCCACATGTTTCAGTATGCGGTAAGGCCTAATAAACCTAGGGCTCAGCTTGCCCTTACGTCCAAACCTCAGTACCTTTTTCCATGGTGAGACCTTGCGAAACACGAAGTCTCCTACAGAATACTCAATCTCTTTATGCTTCAAATCCATAATTGACTTCTGTTTGTCTGATGTCGCCTTCAGTCGATCCCAAATTAGTCTAACTTTATCCTCGGTATCAGAAACTAATTCAAGGCCCAGAACACACCTCTCGCCTAACTCAATCAACACGAAGGAGTATGACACCTACGAGCATATAATACCTTGTAAGGTGCCATCTGTATGCTAGACTGATAGCTATTGTTATAAGTAAACTCTGCTAGCGGCAAGTAATCCACCCAACTACCTCAGAAATCAATCATGTAACTCCTTAACATGTTCTCCAGTATCTAAATCTCCCTCTCTGACTGACCATCTATTTGAGGATGAAATGCAGTACTAAAGTCCAATCTTGTACCTAGAGCTTCATGTAACTTCTTCTTGAACCGAGACGTGAAGTGAGGATCCCTATAAGATATTATGGAAACCGATACCCCATGCAGTCTCACTATCTCAGACACATACAGCTTAACCAGGTTCTGCAAAGAGTAATCAGTACGAACTAGTATGAAATGGGCAGATTTGGTCAATCGATCCACGACGACCCATACCGAATCCTTCTTAGTAGGTGTTAGGGGCAGCCCACTAACGAAATCTATAGTCACTCTCCCACTTCCAAAATGGTATTTTAATTGGCTGAAGCAACCCTGAAGGTAACTGATGTTCAGCTTTAACCTACTGGCAAGTTAAACATTTACTCACGAAGTCGGTAGCTTCACGCTTAAGACCCGACCACTAATATAACTCACGAAGGTCTCGGTACATCTTATTTCCACCAGAATGAATAGCATAAGGACTACTATGCGCCTCTCGCAGTATAGACTGCCTCTAATCAGTATCCATTGGTAAACATATCCTTCCCCGGAAATAGAGCACTCCTTTGCTATTCAACCCAAAATCCACAGTATCACTACTCTCCACCTGTCAAAAATGAAGACCCAGTGACTCGTCCTTCAAGTATTTAGCTCTAATTTGATCCATCCACGTTGGTTTAACTTGGAGCCCGGCCAACAAACTACCATCATCAAATAAATTGAGACGAGCAAACATTACTCTCAGTTTAGTCATAGCTTTACGACTCAGTGCGTTTGCCACCATATTGACCTTCCCAAGATGGTATTCGATTGTACAATCATAGTTCTTAAATAGCTCAATCCATCTACGCTACCTAAGATTTAGCTCTTTCTGAGTGAGGAGATATTTGAGGCTCTTGTGGTCTGTGTAAATTATACACTTCTCACCGTACAAATAATGCCTCCAAATTTTTAGTGCGAATACCACCGCAGCCAACTCCAAGTACGTCAGATAATTCACCTCATGAGTCTTAAGCTGACAAGATGTATATACCACGAACTTACCATTTTGCATCAACACACATCCTAAACCAACATGTGATGCATTGCTGTAGACAGTGAACTCTTTCCCAGACTCTGACTGTATCAAGACAGCGGCCTCAGTCAGAACTTTCTTGAGCTTCTCGAAGCTCTCCTGCGCTCATCAGTCGAGTTAAACGGCACCCATTTACGCAATAACTTAGTCAGAGGTGCTGGAATCAATGAAAATCCCTCAACAAATCGCTGATAAATCTTGCTAATCCCAGAAAACGACGGATCTCAGATACAACCTTAGGTGGCTTCCAATCTAGAACAACTTCAATTTTTCAAGGATCAACCCTAATCCCTTCAGCAAATACCACATGGCCCAGAAATGTTACCTCTCGTAACTAGAACTCACATTTATTTAACTTGGTGTACAGTTGTTTCTCCCTCAGAATCTCCAGAACCACTCGGAGATGTTCATCATGTTCATCCTCAATCCTCGAATACACCAGAATGTCATCAATAAAAACCACTACGAACCGATCCAGATAGGGCTGGAACACTCGATTCATCAGATCCATAAAAGCCACTAGTGCATTCGTCAGTCCAAATGACATCACTAGGAACTTGTAATGACCATAACGAGTCCTAAACACTGTCTTGTATATATCAGTCTCTTTAACCCTCAGTTGATGGTACCTCAATCAAAGATCAATCTTAGAGAAAACTGAAGCTCCACGAAATTGGCCGAACAGATCATTTATCCTTGGTAGGGGGTACTTATTCTTAATGGTCAATTTATTCAATTGCCGGTAATCGATGCACATACGCATGGATCTGTCCTTCTTTTTCACAAACAAAACTAGAGCTCCCCACGAAGACACACTAGGGCGGATGAACCTTCGATCCAATAATTCTTGGATATGAGATTTAAGCTCCACCAGCTCCTTCGGTGCCATTCTATAAGAGGCGATGGACATCGGAGCTGTACTAGGCAGGAGCTCAATCCTAAACTCAACTTCACGATTTGGAGGTAACCCAAGTAGCTCATTAGGAAAGACATCCAGAAAGTCCTTAACTGTTCTGATATCTTTAACGGAAGAAACCCCAAAATCTAAAACACTAATGTAGGCCAGGTACACCTCACAACCTTGACGAACCAACTATCAGCCCTTAATGTAGAGATCACATTCGAGAAGTAGTTCCGATGCTCCCAAATTACAACTACCTCATCATCCTTCACAGTTCTTAGTACCATCCGTTTAGTAGCACAATCCAAGCTCACTCGATGTTTAACCAGCCAGTCCATTCCCAGTATTAACTCAAATTCTCCAAAAGGAAGTTCCATCAAATCTGCCAAAAAAAAATAACTCCTTGAACCTCTAAAGGTACATCTCTGAAAAATTTATTTATCCTTACGGACTGCCGCAATGGTCTCAACAAAGTAACCTCACTCGTAGGGCTCTCCACTAAGATACCTAGAGTCTTAGACACAGTACAAGCTATATATGAATGAGTAGATCCTATATCTATCAGTGAAATATAAGTTACATCATAGATAAATAACGTACTCATGATAACATCTAGAGCATCTCTATTCTCTCGATGACGTGCAGCATAAACCAGAGCTACTTGCCTCACCTCAGTATGACCAACACCTTTGCCCGGTATCCTCTGGCCACAGCTTAAACCATTACCACCTCTGGCCTAACCCCAGCCTCTCAGTGGCTACTAAACACGCCTAGGCAGTTGTGTAGTACCCATACCGTAGCTTGCACCTGATCGGGCCTCCGTGGACACTCTCTGTGTAACACCCTAAATTTTGGGCATAGAAGTTTTAAGCCTTGAGTGGGTGTAGTTAGAAGACTACACATATATATTTACTTGTGTAAGAATGTGGCACAACTGTGGATCTGCTTCAGTGGTTAGGTGTTGTGAGTGTTCTGGGAGTGTCTGGGAAGTATTGGGTTCAAGCCTGAGCAAGTGTAAAAATGTTCTATTTTTTAAGGAATAGGCACTGTCTCTAGGCTGTAGGCTTTTAAATAAATATGGATAAAACATAACAGAAAAGAGCCTGCTGGCCAAGGGGATAAGTAGCATGTTGCTAGTGCCTGAGGTCTAAGGTTCGAATCCCCGTTTGTGCAGATGAAGATTATTTTTGCTGGTGGCCATAGGAGGAAGTTGTGTTTGACCAAAACACCAAGAGTTTGAATAAGTTTGAATAGATTTGTTGTTAGCCGAAATTAAGGAGTTGGTGAGAATTTGAATAGGCGGTTGAGTAGAATAAGGTGGAGAGATTTTATAAAAGGGATAAGGGGAGGAAAAAGGGGAGTTTGAGGTTTAGTGGAGTTATGCCAAATTTGGGGTATTGTGGATAGGGACTTTCGGTTGAGTGACTTTTCCCTAAGACTTTCGATTTTGGCTACTCTTTTGGGGTTCTTTTCTCTCTATTTTCTCTTAGGTTTGTGCAATTCGAGGTATTTTCTTTTACTTTTGAAGCCCAACCGAGCTATTGGGAAGTACCTATTTGGTCTTAGTTGCCTACGATATTATTATTTTCAACTAATCTTTTCTCCACGGTTTGTCTTCTCTCTCACATCTTTTCTCAAACGGCTTTCCTTTTGGCCGAATACCTATTGCTTCCCTATCTCTCTAACCATTTCAATTTTAGCCTGGGGTGATCGAGTTTTCCGTTTCTTCTTTCCTTCTCTTCAGTGTAACTTAACCCTTGTTGGTCCAAAATTACTTTTGCAATGACCTTCTGTGAACCAATTTTTTCTCTTATTTTTATTTGTCGACCTTGCTGGGGATTCGATCGCTATAGTCAAGGGATTAGGCCGATTGTACTCTCCCAACAAGTGATCCTTTCACTCGTGGTAAGCACTTAAAGTTCTTAATTTATCTATGTTGGGTATAGATTCTTATGAATCGGATAAATGTTTTGTGTGAAGGTTAAAGTATTGGGGAGATTGTGTTAGATCTGGTTCAAGAGGGGGTTTTGTGATTGTTCGATTGGTGTTTTGGTCTCGAAAGCTTTCAAGTACAAATCCATAACAGGTGTGTAACCACACTGCTATAAACGTAGAACGACAAAAGCTGAAAAAGTATGACAGTTGATACTACACGAGCGTACGCTCGCTCATGTGGTAATCTGAACGCGTGAAATGTGGGTGTTTGATTGTAAAGGCCGCCATGAGCATTTTCATGGGCTTAGGCCGTTTTGGGCCATGTTGGGCCGAAATGAGCTATGTGGGCCCCATAGGCTCGTGGGCCTACACGGGTAAATCACACGAAAGTGTGGAGATTTTTGGCCCAAACTGTGTAGCTCGCACAGCCAAGGCCATTTTTGGGCTTATTGGGCTACACGGGCATGTGGGCCCACATGGGTCATGTTATGGGCTTTGGGCCCATTTTTACTGTTTGACCGTTAAGGTTGCATGGGTCACCCGGGACGACTGTGGACCTACTATTGGGTTGATAAGTATACCTAGACCCCAATTTGATGAAATGGCCGTTATACCCTTAAGAGGTAAATGACTAATCTACTCCTATGTGATGTATGACTATTTGAGCATGCCATTTTTACTGTACACACATTTATATTATGTTGCATTGTATGGGGTGGGATATATGATATTCGAGGAAGTGTACTGAAAGGCTATAAGCCTATTACTGGCAGCTCTGCTGCAGATACTGTATTAATGCCGCAACCGGTGCTACTTGGTGTGTAGGGATGGGTGGGTCGATTTTATCCCCACATGGTGTCTAGGGTTGGTACGGAGATGGTGTGTAGAGGCTGGATTGGGTAGGATTTTATGATTGCATACTGTACTGATTCTGTAATAGGCTTAAGCCCCAGTGATAATGTTACTGGAATGGGCTCAGGCCCACACTGCTTCTGATTCTAAAATGGGCTAAGGCCCTAACTGAAACTGAAAGGGGTTAGGCCCAAATTGTGTTTACTCTGATTGTTTACTTATATGGGATTACACACTGAGTTTTCATAAACTCACCCATCTCTACAGGTAATCTCTAGTCTTAGGCAGATCGGTGCTGTGATAGCCCTAATTAGACCCTAGTCGGAATGTGGTTTCGGGACCACAAAACCGAGTCACAAAAAAAAATATTTTAATTTCAATTGCATATATTTATGTGAATTTTCTTGAAAGGACTTAGTTGAGAACTTAGAAAAATATGTTAGGTAAATATGTAAGGACCAAATAATATTAAAGTAGGAAAGCTTGGGTTTGCATGTCAAATTGCCAAATTTATACTAAGTGGCTGGCCTAGCAATGATGTTCTTCCATTATGTTTAAATTTGTGACAGCCCTAATTTGACCCTAGTCGGAAAGTGGTTTCGGGACCACAAAATCGAGCTATAAAAATAATTATAAGTTATATTTCATGTTTATGAAGTGAGTAAATACAAGTGTGAAAGTTTCAAGCTTTGATTTGGTCATTTGCATGTGAATTTATTCAATAGGACTTATATGTGATACTTTTGAAATGTGATTGGTTAATTTTTAATGGTTTAATAATGCATGTGTTTAAAGGAATGGTTTTGCATGTTAATTTACCCATTTCAAGTTAGTGGCCGGCCATGTTACTATTATATTATAAAATATGATAATTTTTATAAGCTTTATTTAGTTAAATGCCATATTATCATGAATGAATGTAATAAAATAAAGAAATAAAATAGTAGGTGGGTGAAAACAACAAAGTATTCACCTTGTTTCTTTCCAAAAACCGAAAGAGAAGAAGAGTTGGGGAGAAAGGAGCCATTCGGTCATTTAGGTCTTCATTGAGGTATGAAATTCATGTAAATTTTTGAAATGTTAGATAAATTTGAACTAATCACCAAGTTCTTTAGGTAACCCGTGTTAGAAATTTCGGTATTGAGATGTCTAGAACTTTCGGCCATAGTAGCTATGGAGAAATAAGTTTTTTGTTTCTTGTTAAATTGGATGAATCTTGTTGTATGAGTGCTTGAACAAACTATGATCAAATAGATGCATAGATTCAAAGTGGGAAGAATTGGCTATTATGTTTGATGCTAATGCCGAATATGAAACTGTTGTACTTGAGTAATGTATGTGGTTTGAGTTAATAAAATGAAAAGAATGCTTAAATGTGTTATAATCGATTAGGTGTTAAATTAAAAAATTGCTAAAAATTTCCATGGTTCTAGCCAAATATGCGTTTGATTAAGAAGAAATTGTTGAAAAATGTAGGTGAACATGACAAGTGTATTCGGCTTAGGGCATAAAGGATATGAAAATTTTGGTATTTATTTTTGATTGTGTGTGTGTATGACCATGGATAATTGGCCGCATAAATATTATAAATAAATGATGTATATTATAATTATTAAGCTACAAAACATTGTACATGTTCGGCCAAGGTAAATTATTTGAGTAAAGTATATCTTGATGGTACATTTCGGCTAGTATAAAATGTATTAAAGCTATATGTATAATTGTTTAATGTGACTTACCAAATATACAAATTTGAAAATGAAATGATGAGAGACTTAAGTGGGCAATTAATTCAAGTGAATTGGTTCTAAAATGTATATGGATGTCGTATGACTATGTTTGATTTGGGAAGTAAATTGTTTGATTTAGCTCAAGATCTTAGAGGATCAAAGTTGGATAGGGGAAAGGAAAAAGTGATCGAATAGCCGTTGAAATCGTTCAACAACATCCGAGGTAAGTCTTTGAGTAATGGAACTTAGTTTATGATTTGATTAAATCACGACATATAAGCATAACAAATAAACGGTGATATAATGATTCTACTTGAATTATGTATCGAGGTAATTAGTTTATACTTATGACTGGTAGCCGAATGTGTATAGAGATCATGTTATAAAGCAAATCAAAATCATGCTCTTTGTATGTGGCTATTGAGCCGAAAATGGGAATGGTTGATAAGTGTCTTGTGCTTGAGTTCTAGTAATGAAAATGAAATACAGATGTGTTATGATATATTAATATATGTGCATGATTATTCGGATGATATCCGGACTAAGATCCGAAGGCATTTGTGCTAGTTACTATATCCAGACTAAGATCTGAAGACAATTGTGCTAGTTATTATAACCGGGTTAACTCCCGAAGGCATTTGTGCGGGTTATTATAACCGGGTTAAGTCCCGAAGGCATTCGTGCTGGTTGTTACATCCGAGCCAAATTCCAAAAGTAATTATGTTTGGAAAGGCGCGATTCTGTCGTAATAATTCCGATTAATGTGCTCATAATCCCTAATATGACCAGGTATGGATCGTATATACATTGGAAAAATGTGGTACAGTATAAGTTGTGATTATGTAAATGAATAATGCTCTCCCGGTCATTCCTTAGGGTTATATGAAGTCTATAGCTCACTCGAGTTACATGAAATTGATTCAAATGAAATTTAGTTAAGTTTGACTTCGAATGTGTAAACATATTGATAGAAGTGTAAATTAAAATGAATATGTGATCTTGTGCATAGACAATTATTTATCCTTATGAATGCTATTTCTTTTATGTTTTTGTTT
Organism: Gossypium hirsutum; assembly: GCF_007990345.1. Taxonomy (NCBI): domain Eukaryota; kingdom Viridiplantae; phylum Streptophyta; class Magnoliopsida; order Malvales; family Malvaceae; genus Gossypium; species Gossypium hirsutum. The sequence goes on along the minus strand of NC_053432.1, from coordinate 25,169,680 downwards.
CAAATGATTTCCTTACTTATAAGCTTACTAAGCATCGAAACGCTTACTCTGTTGCTTAAATTCTCTGTATTATAGATTTTGTTCGTCAGCTATCGGACTCGGAAGTGTCAAAGTCGAAGTCATCCACACTATCTAAGCCCCTTTTTGGTACTCTTTTGGTTGAACTTTGATAATGGCATGTATAGGACCGACCTTTGTTGTTAATTAAGTATCTTTTGGTAATGTATATATATTCGTATAGCCATGCGAAAATGGCATATATGTTTTGAGTATAGCATTATAATCATTTTGTATATATGGTCTTATGATATGGTTATTGAGAGGTATGAAAATGCTTGGTAATGATTAGCCATTGGAATGGCTAATCATGATCATATTTGGTGCTATATATGTCAAATTGCTAGCTAATCCATGGAAACCATGAAATAGGTAAAATTTATCACAAAATAGATTCAGACAGCAGTAGTGACATGAATTTGAAAAATCACTAAATATAGTAGAAATGGAATTAAATAATGAATAAGTTATGGAATCGAAGCTTGATGAGTCTATTTTCATATGGAAGAAACAAAACAGGTATATGAGCTATATTTTATGAGATGTTTAAATTTTTGTGAAACAGGGCCAGAGTTTTCTGGATCCCCTGTTATGACTTTGGAAATTCACCATAAATTTTAAAAAGATAATTAAAAGTCATGATTTATATGTACAGATTCATTGTTGAGTCTAGTTTTATTAGAGATAAACGGCATAGTCATTGAAGCTTTATACAGGGAGATATCTGATTCGTAATACACAGAGGTCAGAGTAGTAGAGCCCTGAAATAGGGGAGACTTCAACTAATAAACTGTACTAATTGGCCCGACCAAAAATTCTAGAAAAAAATTAGTAGATATATGTATGAGTCTAGTTTCAGGAAAAATTTACAGAATTGGATTTCGAGTTTTGGAACTCGAGATATGATTTTTAAAGCGACTGTGATGTAGTTAGCTAGCTTGTCTGGAAAATTTTAAAATGAATTGTAGGAGCTGTTTAAGTAATGAATTAAGTCCGTTAAACCTCGTGTTCGATTCCGGCAACGGTCTCGGGTACGGGGTGTTACAAAATTAATTATAATATTTTATTTGCAACTGATTAAAATATTCAAAATAAAGATGAATAAAAGAAGAAATTGAAGAGAGTGTTCATCTTCTTCTTCTCCTTGCCAAAAACTGAAATAAAAAAAAAGAAATAGGGAAATTTACACTAAGACAATTCGGCAACCCTTTTTGCTAGTTGGAGGTAAGTTTTGAAATGTTGTTTATACTTTTGTTTATATATGTTAAGCTAATTGTTAAATACATTTTAGCAATGTTAAGAAAATCAAACTTTTATGGAGGTTTGGGCACTAAGCCGTATATCAAGAGATAGGAGTAGAGGTTGTTTTCATGTTATATTGAATAAGTAGAGGTTATTATGAGGTTGAATTCATTGAATTATTAGTTGGGTAACAATTGGTGCATTTAGCCATATGGGGTAAAATGGAATGTTCATTTTATTTGTTATTTCATTTTTATGAGAAATGGGTCAAGGTTAAAGCCGAATGAATCATGATGGATAAGAAAGTGCAAAATTCATGTTATGTGGTAATATGAGTAGTTGACCGAGACATGGAAGAAGGAAATAGATTGATATTTTTATGTTTTGGGAGTGGAAGGCATAATGAAAACATAGTAAGTTTAAGTGCATATTTTAGTTTAAGTGATAAGTAGAATTTGGTTAAAATAGCTTGATATATGTGTGTTTGTCGATTTTAAATCAAAATAGTTTGGGTGACTTAATTGATGTATTTGAAATTATTTGAGTAATTACAATGGGCATTAAGATGTTGAACTCATGAAATTAGAAGAATATGAGCTTGATAGATTTTAAATGAATTAAAAATGATATTATATTTGATATTGTATATTCGGTCATCTAATTAAGTACATAGGTGATGTTGAATTTAATCTTGCACATTCGGCTATATAGGTATGCACATTTGTGATATTATCTTTGATTGTATATAATCGACTAAATGAGTGATGTTGGCTTATAAGTTGAGTTTGATTCATGATTATATATATATTTGAATGTAAACATATTTGAGATAATGTTATGTTGGGAAGTGATGATGCATTCGGCCTTGAGGTAATAGGTGAATATTTGTTGAAGTTTTAATGTCTTGAACAATTACGGTTGTAAAATGTAATGAAAATTATTAGACTATATATGTGAGTAATTAGCAAGGGTGGTTGCCGTATATACAAATATATATATGTGTTATATATGTATGTGTAATTGAAATATTGATTGGATTATTGATAGTAATGTGATATTATGTGGTTATTAGCCGAATAGCTCAAAAGCATAAGGTAGAAAGATCAAATTTTACCATGTGTTCCTTGTGATATAAAATCATTAATATTTGGATACAAATAACTAGCAAGGCGGTTAAACTAGTTAATTTATTTGATTAAGCTCAAGAACTTAAAGGAGGGGAATCAAGCAAGGGCAAAGCGAGGAGCATCGAGTAGTCGATTTGGAACCGTTTTATCCAACACAAGGTAAGTCCATAAGCATTTGTAAGGTTGATTAATTTATACATAAATGACTCTAGCGTATCATGAGAGAATTTCTTTTGTTAGGTATTCTTTTGGAGTGACATACATATTTATAATTGTGGCCGTATATGCTAATTGAATTAAGTAAATTGTCTTATTATAATGGGTCAACATTGGCACTAAGTGTGCGGATTTGAATGGCACTATGTGTAACACCCCGTACCCGAGACCGTTGTCGGAGTCGGACACGAGGGGTTCACAGACTAAATTCGCTTACTATCGCAGTCCATTTTAAATTTTTCCAGACAGCTGGCTAACTGTGTCGCTGTCACCTTAAAAATCATATCTTGAGTTTCACAACTCAAAAATCAGTTTCGTGATTTTTCCCTGAAACTAGACTCCTATTTCCATCTACATATTTTTTTCTAGAATTTTTGGTCGGGCAAATTATTACAGTTTATTAGTTAAAGTCTCCCCTGTTACAGGGTACGACTACACTGACCTTCATGCATTACAATTCGGATATCTCCCTGTACAGGGCTTCAATACTGATGCCGTTTGTTTCTATAGAAACTAGACTCAGAGAGGAATCTATAAATATATGGCATGACTCCTAATTATCTCTGGTTAATTTATAATGAATTTCCAAAGTCAGAACAGGGAATCCAGAAACCGTTCTGGCCCTGTCTCACGAAAACCTAATTATCTCTTAACATACCACTCATATGACCGTTTCGTTTCTTCCATATGAAAGTGGATTCATCAAGGTTCATTTAAATTATTTAATTCTATTCCTACTATTTTTAGTGATTTTCCAAATCTACATCACTGCTGCTGTCAGCATCTGCCTTTAAGGTAGACTTTACCTATTTCATAGTTTCCATGATTCAACTAGCCCTTTTAGCATAAATAGCACAATTTATGATAGTGATTGACCATTCCCATGGCCAATCCTTGTTAAGCATATCCACACCTCTCAATAACCATATCCATACTAAATGATTATAACATTATGCTCAAACATATATAAGCCATTTTCACATGGCTATCCAAAATTATACAAATCCAAAGGGTCCATGACCCACTACAAAAAGGGTAGTCCTATACATGCCATTTTCAGAGTTCAACCAAAAGTGTACCAAAAGGGCTTTGATAGTGTGGGCGACTTCGACTTCAATAATCCCGAGTCCGATAGCTGACGAACCAAAATCTATAAAACAGAGATTCAAAGAACGGAGTAAGCATTTAATGCTTAGTAAGTTTTAAGCAAGACAAAGTGTTCTCAATCACTATTATTGGTCATTCATTTCAACTGTTCGATGAAGTTAATCTAGAGCTTCATCTCGATCTATAATATCATTAAACGCAACACTTGGCTGCCACATATATACTTTCGAATAATAATGACCTAGATGGTCAAATATTTCCAAAGCACATTCTCACATTTGGAGTTATAATATTAATCACATTTACCTACCTCTTTGATACTGATAATTCACCTCGAAATCACTCCACTGATGAGTACGTAATACGTACCTGAACATCTTGAATACATAATACTTATTTGATGGTAACTTAATACAGATACTCAATATCAAAGTCTTACTTGAATCCTAGCATTTAGCCGTCGGGTCTTAAAGCTCGGATATAGTACGAGCACGAAGCCTACGGACATTAATCAGGATAATACTCTCGCATAAAGCCTGCGGGGTTTTAACCCGGATATAGTACTGACACAATTTCCCTTCGGGACTTATCACATTTATATACTTTCACATCCATCACGTTGGCCACTCGGCCCTGTCACATATATACACTTTCACATTCATCACATCGGCCATTAGGCCTCATCACATATATACACTTTCACATTCATCACATCGGCTATTAGGCCTTATCACATATATATACACTTTCACATTCATCACATCGGCCATTAGGCCTTATCACATATATATATACACTTTCACATTCATCACATTGGCCATTCGGCCTTATCACATATATACACTTTCACATTCATCACATCGGCCATTAGGCCTTATCACATATATACACTTTCACATTCATCACATCGGCTATTAGGCCTTATCACATATATACACTTTCACATTCATCACATTGGCCATTCGGCCTTATCACATATATATACATTCACATCACAATTATCCAAATATACTTCACATATCACATATACTATCATGTATACACTTTTTCTTGGCTGAATCTACATTAATCATTTCCCAATGAATAATTCAATTTCACGCCATACTATCATTTCATATTCGAATACTCATAAACTTACAATTTCACAAATTTTAATATCAAAGATCCATCTAACACTCATGTATCGTTTTACAATATCACGATTTAGAATTCACGTATGGGTTTAATCAATAGCTTATGAGTAACTAAAACAAGTTTTATCCATGTTTACAACAAAATCACATATTCACTACGAGCTGTTTTCCTGAGCAGTAGTCACTAAATTATTTATAACTGGAGCTACAAAACTCCAAATCACTTTCCGTTAATTTTCCCTGAATATAGATTTGTATATCTTCCATCCATAAAATTTTCAGAATTTTAGGTTTGGCCAATCAATACCATATTTTTCTTAAAGTTTCCCCTGTTTCACTGTTTGACTAATCTGACCACTCTTCACTACGAATCAAATTTCTCATTTTACAGAATTCAAAATGTGTTGTATTTGATTTCATTTGAAACTAGACTCATTAAGGAGTCTAAGCATATAAATTTTATCTTATAACCATTTTTGTACAATTTATAATGATTTTCTAAAAACAGAACAGGGGATTTTGGAGTCATTCTGACACCGTCTCACACAACTTTAAATATCTCTTTATAGGAAATTTGTTTGCTCACAAGGTCTCTTTTATAAGAAACTAGATTAATTAAGCCTTGATTACATATTTTATTCAGCCTATAATTCCACACCAACAATTTATAGTGATTTTCTAAAATCACGTTACTGCTGCTGTCCAAAGCAAATTATTACAATTTGCTCTTAACTTTCCAAGTCCAAACACATATGAACTTACCATTTGAGTTTAAGACATATCATGGCCACATCATATCTTATTAAATCAACTCATTATGTCCTATTATGATTGAATTTACTCAACGTTTAATCACTTAAAACTTACCTCGGAAGTGGTCGACGACTAGATATCCACGGCTATTTGTTTACTTTCTCTTTTCCCCCATCCGACTTTGATCCTCTTTGCTCTTAAGCTTAAGTAAAACAATAGATTTGCTTAAGTACTTAACCAATATTATTCACTTAACTATCACATTGGGCAATCACATATCATTTAATCTATATCTAAAACAATAGATTTCAATATGTATCATATTCGATAAAACATACCATGACTCGATTTCATGCTTATTTAATTTAGCTAATTTCATAGCCGATTAATCACCTTACCCCAACATTACTCAATGCCGAATATTAACCCAACATCACAAGCATAATCACCATGAAACTTACCTTGATACACATTTTATCCCATTGCCGAATACATATATATATATATCACCAAACAAATTTTTATTCACATCTCTATAATTGATCATAATCGGACATTATAAACAAATCAACTAGTTTAGCATTCAAATTCTTCTAATCATTCCTCAATCACTTACTCAATGAACAATAATCCAAGCACATCAAAGCATAGTCGAATGTATCATTCTTCTTAAATTCATATTCGAACACTCAATTAAATACTTACAATTTAGCACTAATTTGGCATTTCAACATAGCCAATTGTCATTAAGCAATTAAGCCACAAATATTCAATTTTACCAAGCTCAACTCATCTATAATCAACCCTCAATACACCTAAGCATCAAAAACAACATCAAAGAAATACAAACATCCATGACCGAATGTCATCTTCATAAATTTACAAAAACATTTGCCATGAGTTAGCTTCTATACTTGATGACCACTCCAAATATACAAAGACTTTCAATGAAAGAGCATTAACATACCTCTTCCTAAACATCAACCAACCCATCATGAAGCAAGAAAATCCTCTTCTTCTTCCTTCCTCAAGTCACGGCAATAGGGGGAGCAAGGATGAGACAACTTTGTTTTCATCACCCCTCCCTTTTTATTACTTTATTACTAACCTTTTATTTATTATTTCTAACATAAATCACTAACACAAAAATGTTTATAATAGGCTTTAACCCATAGCATGGCCGGCCACTACTTGTCATAGGTGGAAATTTGACATGCAAGCCCATTATTTTCATAACATGCACTAATAGGTCCTTATAGATTAACCTATCACCTTTTAAAAGTGCCACACATAAGTCCTATTAATTAAATTCACATGCAATCGACTAAATCGAAGCTCAAAACTTTCACACATTCATATTCACATATTTTAGACAATAAATATCATATTCAAATAATTTGGTGACTCGGTTTAGCGGTCTCGAAACTGCTTTCCGACTAGGGTCATTTTTGGGCTGTCACACTATGTGTGCGAAATTGAATGGCACTATGTGTGCTGATTTGAATGTCAATACATGAGTGAATCTTCAAGGCACTATGTGTGCGGTGTAGCATGGCACTATGTGTACGAACTTGTTTAGCACTATGTGTGCGAAATCGGTTGATGATATAAGAAGTATAGGGAAAGAATAAAGTGCTAGAGGTATTACCTGAAATATCGAATTTGAGACATGAAACGTATATGCATGGATAAATCTAGTTCATCATTGTTTCATACTTTGAGAAAAGGATTTAAACCATTTGGTTGTTTGATAGTTGATTGGATAGCAAGATTTGGCTTGTAGTTGGACCGATAATCTAGGTAATTGTAGCATAGATCGGTATGGCTGAAATAGTTGATCTTACGTCATTTTTCTTATGATCTCATGTTAATGGCCTGTATTATATTGCTTATGACTTACTGAGTTGAATACTCATTTGGTTTGTTTTCTTGTCTTCTATTTAGATTTCTTTGACCCATTTTGCGTGCTTGGGACCGTCGTCGAAGTCATCACACTAGCTTGCAACATTTTGGTACACTCTTCTTAGTTGATCTAAGTGAACATTACGGCATGTATAGGCTAATATGTATTTTGTTTGAACTTTGATATGTATACTTCCAGCCATGCGAATATGGCTTAAATACTAAGTTTGAATTTGGTTATGTTTAATCATGGTATAATTCATCTTGGTTATAATGTGTAATGCTATTAATGAATGATATATATATACATAAATCTATACATATGTTTGAGTGTTGAAAATGCTAAGAAATATTGATTATGTGTTTTTGGGGTGGTTCGATTATGACACATTTATATAGGTAATTAATTGTAATTTGGCTATTGTATTTGATCTTAGTATTTAATTTGAGATAGCATAATGGGTCGTCTGGTTATGTCTGAACATAACATAAAAACGTATGATATGGTTGTTATAGGATGTAAACTTATGTGATGGTTTTGATTGAACTTGATAATGATTAATTATGTGTTCCGGCTATACATGAATAAGGAATATATATGGTGGCATAATGAATTATGCATTATTAAAGATGAACTTAACGAAATGAAGATGATAGAAGTAGATGCATGAAATTTTCGAATAAGTATTCGGTTCGGTAATATCCTGTAACCCATTCCAGCGATGGAAACAGGTTAGGGGTGTTACATTTTAATTGGTATCAGAGCTATGGTTTAGTCGGTTCTAGGACTACCGTAGCGTGTGTGAGTCTAGCTATACATGCCTTAATGTTAGTATATGATAGTGTGATGACTTCTAACGGTTGAAATTATTGTTTTAATTAGTAAATGGAACCCAATTCAGAGAGAACCATAGCGGATGATGTTGAGAGTGTAGCGCCTGCTCATGCACAAGGGACGACGCTTGTTGAACCTCAACCATCTGCGAGTAGTCAGGATGATGGGGCTAAGCAAGCCTTCTTTACCATGATGAATGAATGGGTTACACAATATGCCCGAACAAACTCGACTACTCAACAATATCTGAATTTAAATAATCCTTCTCCAATGCCTATAACACCATCAACTACTGATCATTTGAGACCGAGTAAACCTCCTGTTGATTTGATTAGGAAGCGCGGGGTCGAGGAATTCCGAGCCACAGCTACTGACGACGCTGAAAGGGCTAAGTTTTGGCTTGATAATACCATCCGTGTTTTTGATGAGCTGTCTTGCACACTGGATGAGTGTCTAAAGTGTGCCATATCCTTATTACGAGACTCGGCCTACTATTGGTGGAGAACCCTGATTTCTATTGTCCCGAAGGAACGAGTTACTTGGGATTTCTTTCAGACGGAGTTTCGTAAGAAGTATATTAGTCAACGATTCATCAATTAAAAGCGTAAAGAATTTTTGGAGTTCAAACAAGGTCGTTTGACGGTATCTGAATACGAACGTGAGTTTGTAAGACTCAGTCGATATGCTCGGAAGTGTGTAGCTGATGAAGTCGCTATGTGTAAAAGATTTGAAAAGGGATTGAATGAAGATTTAAAGCTACTGGTGGGTATTTTAGAAATAAAAGAATTCGTAACACTAGTTGAACGGGCTTGCAAGGCTGAAGAGCTTGGAAAGGAGAAAAAGAAAGCTGAATCTAAAGCCAGAGACTTTCATAAAAGATCGGCGGGTAAAACTTCTTCTCAGCTACAAAGAAGTTTAGAGACGATACAAATAGATCAAAGATGACTACAGGAATTTCTATTAGGGAGCGACCTTCAACGGACTCTCGAGCTACTTCGATTGCTAGTGTTGGCAACAACCGACAAGAAAAACCTGAATGTTCACAATGTGGAAGAAGAAATGTAGGTGAATGTTGGGGTAAGTCTTTTAACAGAGCCTGTTATAGATGCGGTTCGAGGGATCATTTCATTCGAGATTGCACGGAACCTGACGAGAAAAATAAGATGTAAGGTGCGAGATCGAGTAGTACAACGACTAGAGGTAGACCACCGAGAAATACAGGAGGTAGTGGTGGTAGTCAGAGAGGGACTTCTGATACGGCTGTTCGATCTGAGACTCTGCTCTTGCCAGAGCTTATGCCATCCACGCACGAGAGGAGGCATCCTCCCCCGATGTTATCACTGGTACTTTCACTCTCTTTGATACTGATGTGATTGCATTGATTGACCCTGGCTCTACTCATTCATATGTATGTGAGACTTTAGCATCCAGTAAGACTCTACCTGCTAAGTCTACTGAGTTCGTAATTCGAGTGTCGAATCCCCTGGGTCGATATGTACTTGTCGACAAAGTGTGTAAGAAATGCCCCTTGATAATCCGAGATTTCTGTTTTCCGGCCGATTTGATGCTTTTACCGTTTGATGAATTTGATGTTATTCTCGGTATGAATTGGTTGACCGTACATGATGCAGTTGTAAATTGCAAAAGGAAGACTATTGATTTGAGATGTGCGAATAATGAGATAATCTGGGTTGAGTCTACTAACTTAAACGGATTGCCAGCAATAATATCCTTGATGCTGGCTCAGAAATATGTGAGAAAGGGGTGTGAAGCATATCTTGCGTACATACTTGATAGCAAAGAGTCAGAAAGGAAACTTGAATCAGTGCCAGTGGTTTGTGAGTATTCAGATGTTTTTCCTGAAGAACTACCAGGATTACCACCCGTTCGAGAGGTAGAATTCGGCATCGAACTTGTACCAAGAACTACACCAATTTCGATGGCTCCGTACCGTATGGCACCTACGAAATTGAAAGAATTGAAAACTCAGTTGCAAGAGTTGACGGATAGAGGTTTCGCTCGATCGAGTTTCTCACCTTGGGGTGTACCATTATTGTTTGTGAAAAAGAAAGACGGAACCATGAGAATGTGCATTGACTATCGTCAATTGAACAAAGTGACTATAAAGAATAAATATCCGTTACCTCGTATTGATGATCTGTTTGATCAGCTAAAGGGAGCCTCAGTGTTTTCGAAGATAGATTTGAGATCGAGTTATTATCAATTGCGAGTTCAAGACCCAGATATACCTAAAACTGCCTTCAGAAAAAGATATGGTCACTATGAGTTCCTAGTGATGCCGTTTGGGCTCACTAATGCCCCTGGGGTATTTATGGACTTGATGATTCGAATCTTTAGACAGTATTTGGATCGGTTTGTAGTGGTGTTTATAGATGACATCTTAATTTATTTGCGCGATGAATCTGAACATGCCGAGCACCTGAAATTGGTATGACAGATTTTACGAGACAAGCAGCTATATGCGAAATTTAGTAAATGTGAGTTCTGGTTGAGGGAAGTTAGCTTTTTGGGACATGTGGTATCCGCATCGGGTATTCGAGTTGATCCGAGAAAAATTTCGGCCATACTCTATTGGAAGCCTCCAAGAAATATTACTGAAGTTCGGAGCCTTTTGGGACTTGCTGGTTACTACAGATGGTTTGTAAAGGGTTTCTTAATGATAGCCATACCAATGACGAAGCTACTTCAAAAAGATGTTAAGTTTGAATGGTCAGAAAAATGTCAGAAAAGTTTTGATCAATTGAAAACCTATTTAACTGAAGCTCCAGTGCTAGTGCAACCCGAATTCGGTAAAGAGTCTGTCATTTACAATGATGCATCCTTACTTGGGCTGGGTTGTGTGTTGATGCAAGAAGGTCGAGTTGTAGCTTATACGTCGAGGCAATTGAAGCCGCATGAAAAAAATTATCCGACTCACGATCTTGAATTAGCTACCATTGTATTCGCTTTGAAAATATGGCGACACTATTTGTTTGGAGAGAGGTGTTATGTATATTCGGACCACAAAAGCCTCAAATATTTGATGACTCAAAGAGATTTGAATCTGAGACAAAGACGTTGGATTGAATTGTTGAAAGATTATGAGCTCGTCATTGACTATCACTCGAGAAAGGCTAATGTGGTTGCCGATGCTTTAAGTCGTAAATCGCTGTTTGTTTTGAGAGCGATGAATGTTCACCTGTCCATTTCATCCGATAATGTGTTAGTAGCAGAATTAAAGGCTGAACCATTATTGATTCATCAAATACATGAATCCTAGAAATTTGACGATAAATTGGTTACTAAACGAGTTGAATGTGTTTCAAATGTAGAATCAGAGTTTCAAATAGACGACAACGATTGTTTGAGGTTCAGAAGTCGATTGTGTGTTCCAAGAAATTCAGAACTTATTTCGATGATTTTGAGCGAGGCTTATAGTAGCCGAATATCAATCCACCCGGGTAGTACGAAAATGTACAACGATCTGAAACGTCAATTTTGGTGGCCTGGCATGAAACGAGACATTTCTGACTTTATTTCGAAGTGTTTGATATGTCAACAAGTGAAAGCAGAACATCAAGTGCCTTCGGGATTATTTCAGCCGATCATGATACCCGAATGGAAATGGGATCGAGTCACGATGGATTTTGTATCTGGTTTACCATTGACGCAGAGTAAGAAAGACTCAATCTGGGTTATTATTGATAGATTGACGAAGTCTGCTCATTTTATCCCTGTCCGTACAGATTTCTCACTCGATAAATTGGCAGAATTATATGTCTCCTAAGTTCTTCGATTACATGGAGTACCTACTTCTATTGTTTCTGATAGAGACCTCAGATTCACATCTCGATTCTGGAGAAAGTTGCATGAAGCATTGGGTACTAAGTTACATTTTAGCACAGCTTTCCATCCCCAAACAGATGGTCAATCTGAACGAGTTATTCAGATACTCGAAGATATGTTGAGATGTTGCATTCTCGAGTTCAGTGGTTCGTGGGAATGATATTTACCCTTGGTTGAATTCGCGTACAACAATAGCTTCCAGTCAAGCATTAAAATGGCACCATACGAGGCTTTGTATGGTCGTAAGTGCCGCACACCACTATATTGGACCGAACTCAGTGAAAATAAAATATACAGGGTTGATTTGATTAGAGAGGCTGAAGGAAAAGTGAAAATGATTAGTGATAGCTTAAGAGCAGTATCAGATCGTCAGAAGTCGTATGCAGATTTAAAATGGAAAGATATTGAATATCAAGTCGGAGACAAGGTGTTTCTTAAGGTTTCACCTTGAAAAAAGGTGCTCAGATTTGGCCGTAAAGGAAAATTGAGTCCGAGGTTCATCGGGCCGTATGAAATATCCGAACGAATTGGGCCAGTCGCATACCGATTGATTTTACCCTCTGAGCTTGAAAAGATTCACAACGTTTTTCATGTTTCGATGCTTCGACATTATAGATCTGATCCATTGCATATAATTAATCCATCTGAAGTTGAGATTCAATCTGATTTGAGTTATGAAGAGGAACCGATTCGTATTTTAGCACGTGAAGTAAAAGAACTATGAAATAAGAAAATCTCATTAGTGAAGGTACTGTGGCTTAAGCACAGGTAAAGAACTACGAAATAAGAAAATCTCATTAGTGAAGGTACTGTGGCTTAAGCACGGGGTCGAAGAAGCTACTTGGGAACTTGAAGACACTATGAAGGATCGATATCCTAACTTATTCGCTGGTAAGATTTTCGGAGACGAAAATTCTTTATGTGGGGGAGAGTTGTGACAGCCCTAATTAGACCCTAGTCGGAATGTGGTTTCGGGACCACAAAATCGAGTCACAAAAAAATTTTATTTTAATTTCAATTGCATATATTTATGTGAATTTTCTTGAAAGGACTTAGTTGAGAACTTAGAAAAATATGTTAGGTAAATATGTAAGGACAAAATAATATTAAAGTAGGAAAGTTTGGGTTTGCATGTCAAATTGCCAAATTTATACTAAGTGGCCGGCCAAGCAATGATGTTCTTCCATTATGTTTAAATTAATTATAATATTTTATTTGCAAGTGATTAAAATATTCAAAATAAAGATGAATAAAAGAAGAAATTGAAGAGAGTGTTCATCTTCTTCTTTTCCTTACCAAAAACCAAAACAAAAAAAAAAAGAAATAGGGAAATTTACACTAAGACAATTCGACAACCCTTTTTGCTAGTTGAAGGTAAGTTTTGAAATGTTGTTTAAACTTTTGTTTATATATGTTAAGCTAATTGTAAATACATTTTAGCAATGTTAAGAAAATCAAACTTTTATGGAGGTTTGGGCACTAAGCCGTATATCAAGAGATAGGAGTAGAGGTTGTTTTCATGTTATATTGAATAAGTAGAGGTTATTATGAGGTTGAATTCGTTGAATTATTAGTTGGGTAACAATTGGTGCATTCGGCCATATGGGGTAAAATGGAATGTTCATTTTATTTGTTATTTCATTTTTATGAGAAATGGGTCAAGGTTAAAGCCGAATGAATCATGATGGATAAGAAAGTGCAAAATTCATGTTATGTGGTAATATAAGTAGTTGACCGTGTAATATCCTGAATTAGGGCTTATCGGAATAGTGGTTTCGTGACCACAAATCTGAGATAGAAATAATTATTTTACAATGATTTTGATGTTTATGATATGATTGCATGATTGTGTGAAAATTTCGTGATGAAATTCTATGCCTAAAGTGCTTAAATTGAAAGTAAGGACTAAATCGAATAAGTTGCAAAACTTGCATTCTAGAAGTTTTTAGTATGAAATTGTTTTGGAATATTAATGAGGAGGTCTTAAATAGCAATTTGACCAATTTTAAGTTCATGGACAAAATTAGGACATGGAAGGAATTTTTGGAAAGTTTAGTAGTAAGGGTATTTTGGACATTTAGTTATTAAAATGAATTAAAAACAAAATTAAAAGCCAATTTTTGTCCATCTTCTTCATTAGGCCGAAATTTCAAGGGTTCTCCATAGCTAGGGTTTGTTTCAAGCTTCCAAGCTCCATAATCAAGAAAAACGAGATTCAAGTCGTGATCGAGGAAAAGAAAATATTGTGGACTAAATTGCAAAATCTTTATATTTTGGTACCAAGGTAAGTTCATGTGTATATAATGTAGCATAATTGTTATTTTTAAGTTATTGATGTTAATTATATGATACGCTGATTTTTAATCATGAAATATTATGCTTTGTGGTTAATGTTGAGTAATATGCAAATTATGTTTACTACTTGATAAATATGAATTGCTACCAAGTATCGGTTCCGATATTCCATGGAAGACGACAAATATGAGATCGAGGGAAAAAACTCGTTTGAACCTTAGGAATAGATTAGGATACAAGTGACATGTCACTAGGATGGTTGAGCATCCGAACTCGTTGAGTTGAGTCCGAGTTCACTTATGGATGCGAATGTCTAAACTCGTTGAGTTGAGTCCAAGTTCGTGAAATGTAACTAGGCATCCGAACTCATTGAGTTGAGCCCGAGTTCACTTATGGATGTGAACGGCCGAGCTCGTTGAGTTGAGTCCGAGTTCACTTAGGGGCGGTTACATGATTTTTTGATTACATATGAGGCACTTATGTGCAAATTATCCGTGTATCCGAGTTGTATTCCGATGTGTTCAACGGGTGAAATTTCTAGTGAAATGGAAGAACACTTAAGATGCAAGTGATGTAACACCCCGAACCCGATACCGTCGCCGGAGTCGAACACGAGGTGTTAACAGACTTCAAACCACTTATTCGACATTTCCCAGACAAGCTGCCAATCTGCGTACTAGTCGCTTTAAAAATCATATCTTGAGTTCTGAAACTCGAAATCCAGTTCCGTAAATTTTCCCTGGAACTAGACTCATATACCTATATGGTAGAATTTTTGTAGAATTTTTGGTCGGGCAAATTAGTACAGTTTATTAGTCAAAGTCTCCCATGTTACAGGGATCGACTACACTGACCCTTGCGCATTACTAATTGAATATCTCCCTGCACAGAGCTTCAATACTGATGTCGTTTGTTTCTATAGAAACTAGACTTAGAGAGGAATCTGTACATATATGGCATGACTCCTAATTATCTCTGGTTAATTTATAATAAATCTCCAAAGTCGGAACAGGGAATCCAGAAACCGTTCTGGCCCTGTCTCACGAGAACCTGAATATCTCTTAACATACTGTCCATATGATCTTTTCGTTGCTTCTATATGAAAATAGACTCATCGAGATTCGAATACATAATTTATTCATCAATTTATTCCACTCCTACTATTTTTAGTGATTTTTCAATCTCACGTCACTGCTGCTGCCAGCATCTGTTACGAAAGCAACTATGCCCATTTCGTGATTTCTCCTTGATCTAACTAGTAATTCACCATACATATCACAAATTATGATCATGACTAGCCATGCCAAAGACTAATCATTGTCAAACATCCCCCTACTACACTATTGCCATATCATGAATTTTAACACCAAAATAATCAACCATGACATATGGCATAAGTAGGTCGAATTATCAAGATTTACGACCTAACGTTATGAAACCAAACCCAACCGAACATTTATGCCATTTTCGCATGGCTAAAAGTTTACATACCAAAGTTCAAACACAACATAATAGCCTATACATGCCGAAATGTTCTCCTAAGCCGACTAAGAAGAAAGTACCAAAACTTGCTAGCCGGTGTGATGACTCCAATGACGGCCCGATCACGCAAAAAGAGACGAGTCCAAGAAACCTAGAATAGGTGACAAGGAAACACCGAGTGAGTATATAACTCAGTAAGTCATAAGCAATGCACTACCATCCATTAATAACATTATCACAATAGGAAACAAAATGGAACGAGGCTAGTTACTCCATCCATACCGAACCATGCCATAGTTCCTCAGACCCATTGGTTCAATCTCATACCAAATCATGCATTCACATTCCATATACTCATCAATAGGATATTTGAGGCATTTTCATACATCATTTTATTTTCGTTACAATCATACAACTAAACGGCCTTTCACCTATTCCACGATAAATCTTATGTACGTGACTTCAAGTATATTTGTCACATAGGTTCAAACTTACCAAGCTCAACTCCAAATATAGTCATAGCACCTATTAGCCATGAACTCAAGGTACTTACCCGATCCGCTGTCCGTGATCGACTCAATAATGTCGCACACTTAGTGTCCATAATGATTCAAAAGTATATATTAAGTCCGCACACTCAGTGCTATATAATCAACTCGCACACTTAGTGCTATATAATCAAACTCGCACACTTAGTGCTACATAATCAAACTCGCACACTTAGTGCTACATAATCAAACTCGCACACTTAGTGCTACATAATCAAACTCGCACACTTAGTGCTACATAGTCAAACTCGCACACTTAGTGCTGTACAATTTAAACCCGCACACTTAGCGCCAATCTCATGATCATAAATGTTTATACCTGCACTCCTAGTGCCGAGGTCAACAACTCAATACATCTCACCTCTTTTCTCTTCATTCAACACTTTCATCACCACATACATACATGTATATAAATTTATCATTCCATTCAGCATGATTACATAGACATTATGTCTATTTAGATCAATACAAAATATATGCTTGATGACTTACTTTGTGTTGGGTAAGACGGTTCCAACTCGGTTACTCGATGATCTTTTCTTTGCCCTTGCTTGCCTCTCCACCTTTAGCTTCTTGAGCTAAATCGATAAATTAACTAGTTTAACCATCTTGCTAAACATTCATACTTCAATTACACATGCATATGTATGTTTGTATATTCGGCAATGACAATGGTAATTTAGCAAACCTTAATTTAACTTATAATTGTTCATAACACATTTAAAGCATCCACTCCATTCCATCATTTTAAAGCACATACATTACTCAATATTATCCAAGTTCATATTCGGCATTTTCACAAATACACATGCCGATTTCATTCACTCATCTCTAATGTTAATTAAGAAATGCCGAATGTCGCCAACTAAATGGCATACACACACACCCACATGCATAAAAGTCATCCACACCTCCTATAGCTCATTCGGCATTCACCTTTGCTAGTTTTTCCCATTTTTTGTCGGTTATATATACATAGTCCTAAGGTAATATCACGAATGGGCTTACATATATATGTATATATATATATATAGCCGAATATGCAAAGTTTAAACTCAACATCACATAAGCTCCTAAGTGATGGCCGAATATGTATATCTATATATATTCATCAACTATACTATTACCTTTAATTTATCTAATCACACAATTTCATCTAAGTTTAGCATGAAACACAATCATCACCCTTATTAATCTTTTATAGCCGAAAACCATACTTACCCCCAAAATCGAAATTTCGACATGGTTTACAAAAATCACTTAATAACTCACTCAATATTAACTAAAATTTCAAAAGCTAGTACAACTTCCTTACCTTAATAGTGACTTAAGATGACCGATTGCTCATGTTACCAACAAGATTCAAGATTTGAACATGGGCTAACTAAGGGACTTAGTAACTAGCTTAATACATTCAACAATTTCCAAAAGCTACCATGCATTACATACCTTATTCAAGACTAGAAGGAGTGGCCGAATGTTTTACTTCCCCTTCCCCCTTCTTCTTAGCATTTTCGGCCAAGGATGATAAAAGATGAACAATTTTTTTCTTTCTTCTTTAGATTCGGCTAGCAAGAACATGAATGATGATCCCTTTTTTTTTCCCTTTCATCATTCTTTTTTTTTCCATTTCTTTATTACTAACTTTTTATTTTGTTATTCATCCCATGATGCACCAACAAAACATGTCTATGACATGTTTTGCCCATCACACCTTGTCCACCTTATTTGTCATGGCCGGCCACTATAAAAAGGGGGGGAAATTTGACATGCAAGTCCTCCCCTTTTTCCACATGCACTAATAGGTCCTTACGCATTGACCTATCACATTTTAAAATTTTCTCGCATAAGTCCTATTGACTAAATTCACATGCAATCGACTAAATCGAAGCTTGAAATTTTCACACATTCATAATTACATATTCTAGACAATAATTATCACATTCAAACATTTCAGTGACTCGGTTTAGCGGTCCCGAAACCACTTCCCGACTAGGGTCAATTTTGGGCTGTTACAACTCTCCCCCACTTAAGAAATTTTCGTCCCCGAAAATCTTACCGGTAAATAGGTTTGGGTATCGTTCTTTCATCGAGCTCTCGGTTTCCCAAGTAGCTTCCTCGATCCCATGTTTGAGCCATAACACCTTCACTAACGGAACCCTTTTGTTTCGCAACTCCTTCACTTCACGAGCTAGGATACGTATCAGTTCTTCTTCATAACTCATATCGGCTTGAATTTCAACCTCTGATGGGCTAATTATATGCGATGGATCAGATCGATAGCGTCGAAGCATCGAAACATGAAAGACGTCGTGAATCTTTTCAAGCTCAGGGGGCAAAATCAATCTATACGCGACCGGACCAACTCGTTCGGAGATTTCGTACGGCCCAATGAATCTCGGGCTCAACTTGCCCTTACGGCCAAACCTGAGTACCTTTTTCCAAGGCGAAACTTTAAGGAACACTTTATCTCCCACCTGATATTCAATGTCCTTTCGTTTCAAGTCCGCATACGATTTCTGACGATTTGTGGCTGCCTTCAGACTTTCACGGATTACCTTTACTTTCTATTCGGCATCTTTAATCAAATCAACTCCGAAAATTTTACTTTCACCGAGCTCGGTCCAAAACAATGGTGTACGGCATTTACGACCGTACAAAGCCTCGTAAGGTGCCATCTTAATACTTGATTGAAAACTATTGTTGTAAGGGAATTCAATCAAAGGTACATACCGTTCCCATGAACCACTAAACTCAAGGATGCAGCATCTCAGCATATCCTCGAGTATCTGAATTATCCGCTCGGATTGACCATCGGTTTGGGGATGAAAAGCGGTGCTAAAATGCAGCTTGGTACCCAAAGCTTCTTGCAATTTCTTCCAAAATCGCGAGGTGAATCTCGGATCTCTATCCGACACGATAGAAATAGGTACTCCATGTAATCTCACAATCTGAGAAACATACAATTCGGCTAGTTTATCCAATGAAAAATCCGTATGCACGGGGATAAAGTGAGCCGACTTAGTCAGTCTATCAACAACAACCCAAATCGCATCCTTCTTACTTGTTGACAATGGTAGTCCGGACACAAAGTCCATTGTGACTCGATCCCATTTCCACTCGGGTATCATGATCGGCTGAAGTAATCCTGAAGGCACTTGATGTTCCGCTTTCACTTGTTGACATATTAAACATCTCGAAACAAAGTCGGAGATGTCCCGTTTCATACCATGCCACCAAAACCGTCGTTTCAAATCGTTGTACATTTTCGTACTCCCCGGGTGAATTGACATTCGGCTACAATGAGCTTCGTTTAGAATCATCGAAATGAGTTCTGAATTTCTTGGAACACACAACCGACTTCTGAACCTCAAACAATCGTCATCATCAATTTGAAATTCGGATTCCATATTCGGAATACATTCAGCCCGTTTTGCAACCAATTCATCGTCGACTTTTTGAGCTTCACGAATTTGATGAATCAATGATGGTTTGGCCTTTAATTCAGCTACTAACACATTGTCGGGTAGAACAGACAAGTGCACATTCATCGCTCGTAAAGCAAACAGCGATTTCTGGCTTAAGGCGTCCGCAACCACATTAGCCTTTCCCGGGTGGTAATCAATGACAAGCTCGTAATCTTTCAACAACTCAAGCCAACGTCTTTGTCGCAGATTTAAGTCTCTTTGAGTCATCAAATATTTGAGACTTTTGTGATCCGAAAATACATGGCACTTTTCGCCAAACAAGTAATGTCGCCATATTTTCAAAGTGAATACGATGGCGGCTAGTTCGAGATCATGGGTTGGATAATTTCTCTCGTGTGGCTTCAATTGTCTCGACGCATAGGCCACAACTCGGCCTTCTTGCATCAATACGCAACCCAAACCGAGTAGGGATGCGTCACTATAAATGACAAACTCTTTGCCTGATTCGGGTTGCACTAAAATTGGAGCTTCAATCAAATGAGTTTTCAGTTGATCGAAGCCTTTCTGACATTTCTCCGTCCATTCGAACTTAGCATCCTTTTGAAGTAGCTTCGTCATTGGTGTGGCTATCATCGAGAAACCTTTGACAAATCGTCGGTAATAACCGGCGAGTCCCAAAAAGCTCCGAACCTCAGTAATATTTCTCGGAGGTTTCCAGTTAAGTATGGCTGAGATTTTGTTCGGGTCAACTCGAATACCCGATGCGGATACCACATGACCCAAGAAGCTAACCTCTCTTAACCAGAACTCACACTTACTGAACTTAGCATATAACTTCTTATCCCGCAAAACTTGCAACACTAATCTCAAGTGTTCAGCATGTTCGATCTCATCTCTTGAATAGACCAAGATGTCATCAATGAACACAACTACGAACCGATCCAAATATGGTCTGAAGACCCGATTCATCAAATCCATAAATACCGCAGGGACATTAGTGAGCCCAAACGGCATCACTAAGAACTCGTAGTGACCGTACCTCGTTCTGAAAGCAGTTTTGGGTATGTCCGAATCTCGAATTCGCAACTGATAATAGCCCGATCTCAAATCTATTTTGAGAACACTGAGGCTCCCTTCAGTTGGTCGAACAAATCATCGATGCGCGGCAACGGATATTTGTTCTTTATCGTCACTTTATTCAGTTGACGATAGTCAATGCACAACCTCATGGTTCCGTCCTTCTTTTTCACGAACAATACTGGTGCACCCCAAGGTGAGAAACTTGGTCGAGCAAAACCTCTATCCGTCAATTCTTGCAATTGAGATTTTAACTCTTTTAACTCGGTTGGTGCCATACGATACGGAGCTATCGAAATCGGCGTAGTCCCAGGTACAAGCTCAATACCAAACTCTACCTCCCGAACAGGTGGTAAACCAGGTAATTCTTCTGGAAAAACATCCGGGTATTCACAAACCACCGGCACAAATTCGGGTTTCTTTTCTAACTCTTTGTCATCAAGTACATACGCAAGGTATGCTTCGCACCCTTTTCTTACATATTTCTGGGCCAACATTGCTGATATTACAGCTGGCAACCCCCTTAAGTCCGTAGACTCAATTCGAATTATCTCGTTATTTGCGCACCTCAAATCGATAGTCTTGCTTTTGCAATTCACAACCGCATCATGCGCGGTCAACCAATCCAAACCAAGAATAACGTCAAATTCGTCAAACGGCAAAAGCATCAAATCGGCCGGAAGACAGGATTCTCGGATTTTTAGAGGGCATCTCTTACACACTTTATCAACAAGTACGCATTGACCCAAAGGGTTTGACACTCGAAATACGAACTCAGTAGACTCAACAGGTAGAGTCTTACTGGATGCTAAGGTTTCGCATACATATGAATGAGTAGAGCCAGGGTCAATCAATGCAATCACATTAGTATCAAAGAGAGTGAAGGTACCGGTGATGACGTCAGGGTAGGATGCCTCCTCTCGTGCGCGGATGGCATATGCTCTAGCAGGAGTGCGGTTCTCGGCTCGAACAGCCGTATCAGAGGCCCCTCTCTGACTACCACCCCTACCACCTAAAATTCTCGGTGGTCTACCTCTAGTTGTCACTCCACTAGGTCTTGCACCTTGAATCTTATTCTTCTCATCAAGCTCCGTGCAATCTCTAATGAAGTGGTCCTTCGAACCGCATCCGTAACAGGCCCTGTTAGTAGACTTACCCCAACATTCACCTAGGTGTCGTCTTTCGCATTGGGGACATTCAGGTTTCTCTTGACGATTATTGCCCACACTAGCTACCGAAGTAGCTCGGGAGCCCATCGATGGTCTTGCTCTGATGGAAATTCCCGCAGTCGTCCTCGACTTATTAGTGTCCTCCCTGAACTTCTTTACAGCTGAGAACGGAGCTTTACCCATCGATCTTTTATGATAGTCTCTAGCTTCAAATTCAGCCTTCTTCTTCTCCCTTCCAAGTTCTTCCGCCTTGCAGGCTCGTTCGACTAGTGTTACGAATTCTTTTATTTCCAAAATACCCATTAGTAGCTTTAAATCTTCATTCAATCCTTCTTCGAATCTTTTGCACATAGCAACCTCATCAGCTACACACTCCCGGGCATACCTACTGAGTCTTACGAATTCATGTTCGTATTCAGATACTGTCATACGACCTTGCTTGAGTTCCAAGAATTCCTTACGCTTTTGATCAATGAACTGTTGACTAATATATTTCTTTCGAAATTCCGTCTGAAAGAAGTCCCAAGTTACTCGTTCGTTTGGGACTATGGAAATCAGGGTCCTCCACCAATAGTAGGCTGAGTCCCGCAACAAGGATATAGCACACTTTAGACATTCATCGGGTGTGCATGACAGTTCATCAAACACCCGAATGGTGTTATCAAGCCAGAACTCGGCCCTTTCAGCATCATCAGTAACTATGGCCCTGAACTCCTCAGCCCCGCGCTTCCTAATCAAGTCTACAGGTGGCTTACTCAGCCTCACAGGATCAGTGACTGATGGCATTACGGGCTCTTGGGGTGGATTATTCAAATTCGGGAATTGTTGGACAGCCGGATTGGTTCGGGCATATTGCGCGACCCACTCATTCATCATGGTAAAGAAGGCTTGTTTAGCCCCCTCACCTTGATTATTCGCAGATGACTGAGGTTCAACAGGCGGTGTCCCTTGTGCAGGAGCAGCCGCTACACTTTCAACGTCATCCGCTAAGATTCTTTCTACACTGGGGTCCATTTACTAATCAAAACAAAAACATTTTAACCGTTAGAAGTCATCACACATTTAAACATTAACATTAAGGCATGTATAGCTAGACTCATACGCGCTATGGTAGTCCTAGAACCGACTAAACCATAGCTCTGATACCAATCAAATGTAACACCCCGAACCCGATACCGTCGCCGGAGTCGAACATGAGGTGTTAACAGACTTCAAACCACTTATTCGACATTTCCCAGACAAGCTGCCAATCTGCGTACTAGTCGCTTTAAAAATCATATCTTGAGTTCTGAAACTCGAAATCCAGTTCCGTAAATTTTCCCTGGAACTAGACTCATATACCTATATGGTAGAATTTTTGTAGAATTTTTGGTCGGGCAAATTAGTACAGTTTATTAGTCAAAGTCTCCCATGTTACAGGGATCGACTACACTGACCCTTGCGCATTACGAATTGGATATCTCCCTGCACAGAGCTTCAATACTGATGTTGTTTGTTTCTATAGAAACTAGACTCAGAGAGGAATCTGTACATATATGGCATGACTCCTAATTATCTCTGGTTAATTTATAATAAATCTCCAAAGTCGGAACAGGGAATCCAGAAACCGTTCTGGCACTGTCTCACGAGAACCTGAATATCTCTTAACATACTGTCCATATGATCTTTTCGTTGCTTCTATATGAAAATAGACTCATCGAGCTTCGAATACATAATTTATTCATCAATTTATTCCACTCCTACTATTTTTAGTGATTTTTCAATCTCACGTCACTGCTGCTGCCAGCATCTGTTACGAAAGCAACTATGCCCATTTCGTGATTTCTCCTTGATCTAACTAGTAATTCACCATACATATCACAAATTATGATCATGACTAGCCATGCCAAAGGCTAATCATTGTCAAACATCCCCCTACTACACTATTGCCATATCATGAATTTTAACACCAAAATAATCAACCATGACATATGGCATAAGTAGGTCGAATTATCAAGATTTACGACCTAACGTTATGAAACCAAACCCAACCGAACATTTATGCCATTTTCGCATGGCTAAAAGTTTACATACCAAAGTTCAAACACAACATAATAGCCTATACATGCCGAAATGTTCTCCTAAGCCGACTAAGAAGAAAGTACCAAAACTTGCTAGCCGGTGTGATGACTCCAATGACGGCCCGATCACGCAAAAAGAGACGAGTCCAAGAAACCTAGAATAGGTGAAAAGGAAACACCGAGTGAGTATATAACTCAGTAAGTCATAAGCAATGCACTACCATCCATTAATAACATTATCACAATAGGAAACAAAATGGAACGAGGCTAGTTACTCCATCCATACCGAACCATGCCATAGTTCCTCAGACCCATCGGTTCAATCTCTTACCAAATCATGCATTCACATTCCATATACTCATCAATAGGATATTTGAGGCATTTTCATACATCATTTTATTTTCGTTACAATCATACAACTAAACGGCTTTTCACCTATTCCACGATAAATCTTATGTACGTGACTTCAAGTATATTTGTCACATAGGTTCAAACTTACCAAGCTCAACTCCAAATATAGTCATAGCACCTATTAGCCATGAACTCAAGGTACTTACCCGATCCGCTGTCCGTGATCGACTCAATAATGTCGCACACTTAGTGTCCATAATGATTCAAAAGTATATATTAAGTCCGCACACTCAGTGCTATATAATCAACTCGCACACTTAGTGCTATATAATCAAACTCGCACACTTAGTGCCACATAATCAAACTCGCACACTTAGTGCCACATAATCAAACTCGCACACTTAGTGCTACATAATCAAACTCGCACACTTAGTGCTACATAGTCAAACTCGCACACTTAGTGCTGTACAATTTAAACCCGCACACTTAGCGCCAATCTCATGATCATAAATGTTTATACCTGCACTCCTAGTGCCGAGGTCAACAACTCAATACATCTCACCTCTTTTCTCTTCATTCAACACTTTCATCACCACATACATACATGTATATAAATTTATCATTCCATTCAGCATGATTACATAGACATTATGTCTATTTAGATCAATACAAAATATATGCTTGATGACTTACTTTGTGTTGGGTAAGACGGTTCCAACTCGGTTACTCGATGATCTTTTCTTTGCCCTTGCTTGCCTCTCCACCTTTAGCTTCTTGAGCTAAATCGATAAATTAACTAGTTTAACCATCTTGCTAAACATTCATACTTCAATTACACATGCATATGTATGTTTGTATATTCGGCAATGACAATGGTAATTTAGCAAACCTTAATTTAACTTATAATTGTTCATAACACATTTAAAGCATCCACTCCATTCCATCATTTTAAAGCACATACATTACTCAATATTATCCAAGTTCACATTCGGCATTTTCACAAATACACATGCCGATTTCATTCACTCATCTCTAATGTTAATTAAGAAATGCCGAATGTCGCCAACTAAATGGCATACACACACACCCACATGCATAAAAGTCATCCACACCTCCTATATCTCATTCGGCATTCACCTTTGCTAGTTTTCCCATTTTTTGTCGGTTATATATACATAGTCCTAAGGTAATATTACGAATGGGCTTACATATATATGTATATATATATATATATAGCCGAATATGCAAAGCTTAAACTCAACATCACATAAGCTCCTAAGTGATGGCCGAATATGTATATCTATATATATTCATCAACTATACTATTACCTTTAATTTATCTAATCACACAATTTCATCTAAGTTTAGCATGAAACACAATCATCACCCTTATTAATCTTTTATAGCCGAAAACCATACTTACCCCCAAAATCGAAATTTTGACATGGTTTACAAAAATCACTTGATAACTCACTCAATATTAACTAAAATTTCAAAAGCTAGTACAACTTCCTTACCTTAATAGTGACTTAAGATGACCGATTGCTCATGTTACCAACAAGATTCAAGATTTGAACATGGGCTAACTAAGGGACTTAGTAACTAGCTTAATACATTCAACAATTTCCAAAAGCTACCATGCATTACATACCTTATTCAAGACTAGAAGGAGTGGCCGAATGTTTTACTTCCCCTTCCCCCTTCTTCTTAGCATTTTCGGCCAAGGATGATAAAAGATGAACAATTTTTTCTTTCTTCTTTAGATTCGGCTAGCAAGAACATGAATGATGATCCCTTTTTTTTTCCCTTTCATCATTCTTTTTTTTTTCCATTTCTTTATTACTAACTTTTTATTTTGTTATTCATCCCATGATGCACCAACAAAACATGTCTATGACATGTTTTGCCCATCACACCTTGTCCACCTTATTTGTCATGGCCGGCCACTATAAAAAGGGGGGAAATTTGACATGCAAGTCCTCCCCTTTTTCCACATGCACTAATAGGTCCTTACGCATTGACCTATCACATTTTAAAATTTTCTCGCATAAGTCCTATTGACTAAATTCACATGCAATCGACTAAATCGAAGCTTGAAATTTTCACACATTCATAATTACATATTCTAGACAATAATTATCACATTCAAACATTTCGGTGACTCAGTTTAGCGGTCCCGAAACCACTTCCCGACTAGGGTCAATTTTGGGCTGTTACAAGTGACGTTTTGGTAAGTGTTGTGAAATGGACACTTTGGATAGGTATGTTCTTAACCCTCGGGTTGAAATTAGATACAACAACGATAACTTGGTAAGATGATGAATGATGTTTAGAAATGTGATATATGTTTTGGTGATACCATGCTAAAGTTGTTTGGTATATTTGTATTGTTATGTTACTTGTTATTTACATATGAACTTACTAAGCATTTATGCTTACTCCTTCCTTTTCATTTACTGTAGTTTTGAACAAGCCGGCTCAGGAATCGGGACAGGTCGAAAGTTCAATCACACTATCCAAAGGACTTTCATCTGGGTAAATGGCTTGTAAAACTTAAGTATGGCATGTATAGCAATATACTTATTTTGTGTAAATAATTTTATGATATGGCCATGTTTGGTTGAGAAAATGTTTGATATTGATAAGTCATGGTGATGGCTAATTTAGATCATGTTTGATATCATGGAAGTTTAACAGGTTATCTAGTTCATAAAAATTCATGGAAAGATGAAACTTGCCTTAAAATAGAATATTGCTGCAGCAATGACATGAATTTGAAAAATCACTAAAAATAGTATAAATAGAACTAAATTTTGAGTAAGTTATGAAATTGAAGCTTAATGAGTCTATTTTCATATGGATTGAACAAAACAGGAATATAAATTATATTTTATGAGATATTTAAACTTTTACAAAACAGAGCCAGAGTGATTTCTGGATCGCCTGTTCTGACTTTAAAAATTCATAATAAATTTTAATAAAATAATTAGAAGTTTTTATTTTTATGTACAGATTACTTATTGAGTATAGTTTTAATAGAAACAAACCTCATAGTCATTGAAATTTTTTATAGAGATATATCTGATTCGTAATACACAGAGGTCAGAGTAGTCGAACCTTGAAACAGGGGATACTTTAATTAATAAACTGTACTAATTGGCCTAATAAAAATTCTAGAAAAAAATTAGTAAATAGAAATATGAGTCTAGATTCAGATAAAATTTACGGATCTTGATTTCGAGTTTCGTAACTCGAGATATGAGTTTTCTTGTAACTGTGATGCGAGTAGCTAGAAAGCTGTGAATGTAGAAACAAATGATTTGAAGTTCTTAAATTGATAAATTATGTTCGGTAACCCCTCAAGCTCGAATCCGGTGATGGTCTCGGGCGTGGGGGCGTTACATTTAGTGGTATCAGAGCAGGTTTAGTCGGTTCTCGGACTACGTGTTGTATGTACGGATTTTGCTATACATGCCATATGTATGAATTGTGATAGTGTGACGACTTCTGACCCTTTTAAATGAATTTTTATATAGTAAATGGATCCCGATCCAGCTGTGGGAGATGACGTAGAGAGTAATGCGCCAGCTCCGGCTGAAGGGGCAGCGCCGACTGAAAACCCACCTCCTACTGTTGGTCAGGGAGGATGAGAAAAGGATCGGGAAGCCTTTCTCCAAATGATGAGTGCATGGTACACTGAGTTCGTTCGTACGAACCCAATTGTACGACCTCCCCCACCTCCCCCAATTCCTCAACCTATACCTCCGATGCCTCAGGGAGTGGATATGATAAAATTTCACAGAGCCCCCGTTGATAGAATTCGTAAACAAGGGGCTAAAGAATTTAGAGCAAATATTGATGATGATGCAGAGAAAGCAGAGTTCTGGCTTGAAAATTCTATCCGAGTATTTGATGAATTATCTTGTACACTTGAAGAATGTTTGAAATGTGCTACATCTTTGTTGAGAGATTCAGCCTATAATTGGTGGAAGACTTTGATTTCGGTGGTACCGAAAGAGCGGGTAACCTGGGAATTCTTTCAAGAAGAGTTTCGGAAGAAATATATTAGTGAAAGATTTATTGATCAGAAATGTAAAGAGTTTCTTGAGCTGAAGCAAGGTAATATGACAGTCTCAGAATATGAAAGAGAGTTTGTTCGATTAAGTAAGTATGCCAGGGAATATGTTCCTACAGAAGCCAAGATGTGCCGACGATTTGAAGACGGGCTTAACGAAGACATTAAGGTATTTGTTGGGATCCTTGAACTAAAAGAAATGGTGGTACTTGTCGATCGAGCTTGCAAGGCTGAAGAATTACTGAAGGAAAAGAAAAAGGTAGAATCTGAAACACGAAATTGGAAGAAAAGACCAATGAGTAATGCACCTTCACAGCAACCCGGAAAGTCAAGAAATATGAATCCTCGTTCCCAAGTTTCAGCTGGGCAATCATATGGAAATTTTAAGAAGCAGAATGTGGGTCCTAAATCTTAGACTACTTCTGCGGCTAGTGTGGGAAATACGAGATTTGTTAAACCCGAGTGCCAGCGGTGTGGTAGAAATCATTTTGGTTCGTGCAGAGCAAATGAATGTTTTCGATGTGGTTCTCCGGATCATTTTATTTGAGACTACCCAGAGAGAGCTAAGAAAGAAAAATTTCAGAATGTAAAATCTAGTGGTGCAGACTCGAGGGGAAGGTATCCGCGAAAAACTGGAAGTGAAACAAGTAGTAAGAATGTAGCCAGAGATGCAACAGTTAGATCTGAAGGAAGAGCTCCAGCTAGAACTTATGCTATTAAAGCGCGTGAAGATGCTTCCTCACCCGATGTGATTACCGGTACATTTTCTCTTTATGATACTAATGTTATTGCTTTGATTGATCCCGGTTCTACTAATTCATATGTATGCATGAAACTGGTGTTTAGTATGAATATACCTGTTGAGAACACAGAATTTATGATTAGAGTGTCGAATCCACTAGGCAAATGCATGATAGTTGATAAAGTAAGCAAGAAATGCCCTTTAATGATTCGGGGTCATTATTTTTCGGCCGACTTGATGTTGTTGTCGTTTGATGAATTTGATGTTATTTTGGGTATGGATTGGTTGACATTGCATGATGCTATAGTAAATTGCAAAGAAAAGGTTATAGAATTAAAATGTGAAAGTGGTGAAATCTTGCGGGTTGAACCAGACAAATCAGAGGCAATATTTAGTATGATTTCTTCGATGTCGGCTCAGAGATATTTGAGAAAGGGTTATGAAGCTTATTTGGCGTATGTAATTAATACAAAAGAAGTTGAAAAGAAAGTTGAATCAGTGCCGGTTGTGTGTGAATTTGCGGACGTATTTCCAGAAGAATTACCGGGTTTGCCTCCAGTCAAGGAAGTAGAATTTGGTATAGATTTGATACCGGGAACAGCTCCGATCTCGATTGCTCCATATAGAATGGCACTAATAGAGTTGAAAGAATTAAAGTTGCAGTTGCAAGAGTTGACTGATAAAGGCTTTGTGAGACTGAGTTTTTCACCTTGGGGTGCTCCCGTGTTATTTGTGAAAAAGAAGGATGGTTTTATGAGATTATGTGTTGATTATCGGCAGTTAAAAAATGTGACAATCAAAAACAAGTATCCGTTGCCGAGAATTGATGATTTGTTTGATCAGCTAAAAGGAGTGACATGGTTTTCAAAGATTGACTTGAGATCTGGGTATTATCAGCTACGAGTAAAAGAGTCAGATGTGCCTAAAACTTCTTTTAGAACAAGGTACGGTTATTATGAATTTTTAGTTATGCCATTCGGGTTGACAAATGCTCTTGCTGTGTTTATGGATTTAATGAATTGCATATTTCGGCCATACTTGGACAGATTTGTTGTAGTGTTTATAGATGATATTTTAATTTATTCAAAAGATGAGATAGAGCATGCTGAGCATTTGAGGATAGTTTTGCAAACTTTGAGAGATAAGCAGCTGTATGCTAAGTTTAGTAAAAGTGAATTTTGGCTCCGGGAAGTTGGATTTTTGGGTCATATTGTTTCAGGTGATGGTATACGGGTTGATCCTAGTAAAATTTCAGCGATTGTTGATTGGAAACCACCGAAAAATGTAACTGAAGTTAGGAGTTTCTTGGGCTAGCTGGGTATTATCGGCAGTTTGTAAATGAATTTTCTATAATTGCTGCTCCTATGACTAGACTACTCCGAAAGGATGTTAAATTTGAATGGACGGAAGAATGTCAACAGAGTTTCGAAGAATTGAAAAAGTTATTAACTGAAGCACCAGTGTTGATACAACCCGAATCAGGTAAAGAATTTGTGGTGTATAGTGATGCTTCTCTAAATGGTTTGGGGTGTGTCCTCATGCAAGAAGGAAAAGTGGTGGCTTATGCTTCGAGGCAGTTAAAACCTTATGAGAGGAATTATCCTACTCACGATTTGGAATTGGCTGCAGTGGTATTTGCTTTGAAGATTTGGCGACATTATTTGTATGGTGAAAAGTGCCGAGTATATACCGATCACAAAAGTCTTAAATACTTGATGTCACAAAAAGACTTGAATTTGAGACAGCGAAGATGGTTGGAGTTATTGAAAGATTACGAGCTTGTTATCGATTATCATCCAGGAAAAGCGAATGTGGTTGCCGATGCTTTAAGCAGAAAGTTTTTGTTTGCTTTGAGAGTTATGAACACTCAGTCGAAAATTTCAGATGACGGTTCGATTCTAGCAGAGTTAAGAGTAAGACCGATGTTTTTACAAGAGATTTCTGAAGCTCAAAAAAAAATGATCAAGATTTGCTAGCCAAAAGAAAACAGTGTGAAGCTGATACGGGATCAGATTTCAGAATCGGTTCTGATGGTTGTTTGATGTTTAAAAATTGGATTTGTATACCGAAAAATGATGAGTTGATTCAAAAGATTTTGCATGAAGCACATAATAGTTGTTTGGCGGTTCATCCGGGTAGTACGAAGATGTATAATGACTTAAAGAAAATGCACTGGTGGAGTGGAATGAAAAGAGATATTTCCGAGTTTGTATCAAAGTTCTTAGTTTGTCAACAAGTGAAAGCTGAACACCGGGTACCTTCGGGATTACTTCAGCCTATTATGGTTCCTGAATGGAAATGGGATCGGATTACTATGGTTTTTATATTAGGGTTGCCGTTAACTCCAGGGAAGAAAAATGCCATCTGGGCAATAGTTGACAGACTGACTAAATCGGCTCATTTTATTGCGGTACGTATAGATTATTCTCTTAATAAGTTGGCTGAATTGTATATCCGAGAGATTGTTAGACTTCATGGGATACCTTTGTCAATCATTTCGAATAGAGATCTGAGGTTTACCTCACGGTTTTGGCAAAAGTTGCAAGAGGCATTGGGTACAAAGTTAAATTTCAGCACTGCCTTTCATCCACAAACTGATGGACAATCAGAGAGAGTAATTCAGATTCTTTAAGACATGCTCAGATGTTGTGTATTGGAATTTCAAGATAGTTGGGAAAGGTACTTACCATTGGTAGAATTTGCTTATAATAATAGTTATCAGACAAGTTTGAAGATGGCACCTTATGAAGCATTATATGGTCGTAAATGTCGGACGCCATTGTATTGGACTGAACTCAAGGAAAGTCAGATTTATGGAGTTGATTTAATAAAAGAAACTGAAGAAAAGGTGAAAGTGATTCGAGATTGTTTGAAAGCTACTTCAGATAGACAGAAATCTTATGCGGATTTGAAACGAAAAGAAATGGAGTTTCAAGTTGGTGATAAGGTATTTTTGAAAGTGTCTCCATGGAAGAAAGTCCTTAGATTTGGATGAAAGGGCAAGTTAAGTCCACGTTTTATTGGACCGTATGAAATAATTGAAAAAGTTGGACCGGTAGCATATCGGCTAGCGTTACCACCCGAATTAGAGAAGATTCATGATGTGTTTCACGTATCTATGTTACGTCGGTATCGTTCGGATCCTTCACATATAATTTCACCGACAGAAATTGAACTGCGACCGGATATGACTTATGAAGAAGAACCGATTAAGATTTTAGCTCGAGAAGTCAAACAACTAAGAAATAAAAGTGTTGCACTTGTAAAAGTGTTGTGGCAAAAGCATGGGGTAGAAGAGAATACATGGGAACCTGAAGAAACTATGAGAAACCAATACCCACACCTGTTTACCGGTAAGATTTTCGAGGACAAAAATCCTTAAAAGGGGGGAGAGTTGTAATATCCTGAATTAGGGCTTAATCGGAATAGTGGTTTCGTGACCACAAATCCGAGATAGAAATAATTATTTTACAATGATTTTGATGTTTATGATATGATTGCATGATTGTGTGAAAATTTCATGATGAAATTCTATGCCTAAAGTGCTTAAATTGAAAGTAGGGACTAAATCGAATAAGTTGCAAAACTTGCATTCTAGAA
This sequence comes from Gossypium hirsutum, assembly GCF_007990345.1. Taxonomy (NCBI): domain Eukaryota; kingdom Viridiplantae; phylum Streptophyta; class Magnoliopsida; order Malvales; family Malvaceae; genus Gossypium; species Gossypium hirsutum. The sequence goes on along the minus strand of NC_053432.1, from coordinate 25,136,635 downwards.
GTTTTTAGTATGAAATTGTTTTGGACTATTAATGAGGAGGTCTTAAATAGCAATTTGACCAATTTTAAGTTCATGGACAAAATTAGGACATGGAAGGAATTTTTGGAAAGTTTAATAGTAAGGGTATTTTGGACATTTAGTTATTAAAATGAATTAAAGACAAAATTAAAAGCCAATTTTTGTCCATCTTTTTCATTAGGCTAAAATTTCAAGGGTTCTCCATAGCTAGGGTTTGTTTCAAGCTTCCAAGCTCCATAATCAAGAAAAACGAGATTCAAGTCGTGATCGAGGAAAAAAAAAGATTGTGGACTAAATTGCAAAATCTTTACATTTTGGTACCAAGGTAAGTTCATGTGTATATAATGTAGCATAATTGTTATTTTTAAGTTATTGATGTTAATTATATGATACGCTGATTTTTAAGCGTGAAATATTATGCTTTGTGGTTAATGTTGAGTAATATGTAAATTATGTTTACTACTTGATAAATATGAATTGCTACCAAGTATCGGTTCCGATATTCCATGGAAGACAACAAATATGAGATCGAGGGAAAAAGCCCGTTTGAACCTTAGGAATAGATTAGGATACAAGTGACATGTCACTAGGATGGTTGAGCATCCGAACTCGTTGAGTTGAGTCCGAGTTCACTTATGGATGCGAATGTCTGAACTCGTTGAGTTGAGTCCGAGTTCGTGAAATGTAACTAGGCATCCGAACTCATTGAGTTGAGTCCGAGTTCACTTATGGATACGAACGGCCGAGCTCGTTGAGTTGAGTCCGAGTTCACTTAGGGGCGGGTTACATGATTTTTTGATTACATATGAGGCACTTATGTGCAACTTATCCGTGTATCCGAGTTGTATTCCGATGTGTTCAACGGGTGAAATTTCTAGTGAAATGGAAGAACACTTAAGATGCAAGTGACGTTTTGGTAAGTGTTGTGAAATGGACACTTTGGACAGGTATGTTCTTAACCCTCGGGTTGAAATTAGATACAACAACGATAACGTGGTAAGATGATGAATGATGTTTAGAAATGTGATATATGTTTTGGTGATACCATGCTAAAGTTGTTTGGTATATTTGTATTGTTATGTTACTTGTTATTTACATATGAACTTACTAAGCATTTATGCTTACTCCTTCCTTTTCATTCACTGTAGTTTTGAACAAGCCGGCTCAGGAATCGGGACAGGTCGAAAGTTCGATCACACTATCCAAAGGACTTTCATCTGGGTAAATGGCTTGTAAAACTTAAGTATGGCATGTATAGCAATATACTTATTTTGTGTAAATAATTTTATGATATGGCCATGTTGGGTTGAGAAAATGTTTGATATTGATAAGTCATGGTGATTGTTAATTTAGATCATGTTTGATATCATGGAAGTTTAACAGGTTATCTAGTTCATAAAAATTCATGGAAAGATGAAACTTGCCTTAAAACAGAATATTGCTGCAGCAATGACATGAATTTGAAAAATCACTAAAAATAGTATAAATAGAACTAAATGATGAGTAAGTTATGAAATTGAATCTTAATGAGTCTATTTTCATATGGATTGAACAAAACAGGAATATAAATTATATTTTATGAGATATTTAAACTTTTGCGAAACAGGGCGTTCTGACTTTAAAAATTCATAATAAATTTTACTAAAATAATTAGAAGTTTTTATTTATATGTACAGATTCCTTATTGAGTCTAGTTTTAATAGAAACAAACCTCATAGTCATTGAAATTTTTTATAGAGATATATCTGATTCGTAATACACAGAGGTCAGAGTAGTTGAACCCTGAAACAGGGGATACTTTAATTAATAAACTGTACTAATTGGCCCAATAAAATTTCTAGAAAAAAATTATTAAATAGATATATGAGTCTAGATTCAGAGAAAATTTACGGGTCTTGATTTCGAGTTTCGTAACTCGAGATATGATTTTTCTTGTAACTGTGACGCGAGTAGCTAGAAAGCTGTGAATGTAGAAACAAATGATTTGAAGTTCTTAAATTGATAAATTATGTTCGGTAACCCCTCAAGCTCGACTCCGGTGATGGTCTCGGGCGTGGGGGCGTTACAGACCGAGACATGGAAGAAGGAAATAGATTGATATTTTTATGTTTTGGGAGTGAAAGGCATAATGAAAACATAGTAAGTTTAAGTGCATATTTTAGTTTAAGTGAGAAGTAGAATTTGGTTAAAATAGCTTGATATATGTGTGTTTGTCGGTTTTAAATCAAAATAGTTTGAGTGACTTAATTGATGTATTTGAAATTATTTGAGTAATTACAATGGGCATTAAGATGTTGAACTCATGAAATTAGAAGAATATGAGCTTGATAGATTTTAAATGAATTAAAAATGATATTATATTTGATATTGTATATTCGGTCATCTAATTAAGTACATAGGTGATGTTGAATTTAATCTTTCACATTCGGCTATATAGGTATGCACATTTGTGATATTATCTTTGATTGTATATAATCGACTAAATGAGTGATGTTGGCTTATAAGTTGAGTTTGATTCATGATTATATATATATATTTGAATGTAAACATATTTGAGATAATGTTATGTTGGGAAGTGATGATGCATTCGGCCTTGAGGTAATAGATGAATATTTGTTGAAGTGTTAATATCTTGAACAATTACGGTTGTAAAATGTAATGAAAATTATTAGACTATATATATGAGTAATTAGCAGGGGTGGTTGCCGTATATACAAATATATATATGTGTTATATATGTATGTGTAATTGAAATATTGATTGGATTATTGATAGTAATGTGATATTATGTGGTTATTAGCCGAATAGCTCAAAAGCATATGGTAGAAAGATCAAATTTTACCATGTGTTCCTTATGATATAAAATCATTAATATTTGGATACAAATAACTAGCAAGGCGGTTAAACTAGTTAATTTATTTGATTAAGCTCAAGAACTTAAAGGAGGGGAATCAAGCAAGGGCAAAGCGAGGAGCATCGAGTAGCCGATTTGGAACCATTTTATCCAACACAAGGTAAGTCCATAAGCATTTGTAAGGTTGATTAATTTATACATAAATGACTTTAGCGTATCATGAGAGAATTTCTTTTGTTAGGTATTCTTTTGGAGTGACATACATATTTATAATTGTGGCCGTATATGCTAATTGAATTAAGTAAATTGTCTTATTATAATGGGTCAACATTGGCACTAAGTGTGCGGATTTGAATGGCACTATGTGTGCGAAATTGAATGGCACTATGTGTGCTGATTTGAATGTCAATACATGAGTGAATCACTATGTGTGCGAACTTGTTTAGCACTATGTGTGCGAAATCGGTTGATGATATAAGAAGTATAGGGAAAGAATAAAGTGCTAGAGCTATTACTTGAAATATCGAATTTGAGACATGAAACGTATATGCATGGATAAATCTAGTTCATCATTGTTTCATACTATGAGAAAAGGATTTAAACCATTTGGTTGTTTGATAGTTGATTGGATAGCAAGATTTGGCTTGTAGTTGGACCGATAATCTAGGTAATTGTAGCATAGATCGGTATGGCAGAAATAGTTGATCTTACTTCATTTTTCTTATGATCTCATGTTAATGGTCTGTATTATATTGCTTATGACTTACTGAGTTGGATACTCATTTGGTTTGTTTTCTTGTCTTCTATTTAGATTTCTTTGACCCATTTTGCGTGCTTGGGACCATCGTCGAAGTCATCACACCAGCTTGCAACATTTTGGTACACTCTTCTTAGTTGATCTAAGTGAACATTACAGCATGTATAGGCTAATATGTATTTTGTTTGAACTTTGATATGTATACTTTTAGCCATGCGAATATGGCTTAAATACTAAGTTTGAATTTGGTTATGTTTAATCATGGTATAATTCGTCTTGGTTATAATGTGTAATGCTATTAATGAATGATATATATATAAATCTATACATATGTTTGAGTGTTGAAAATGCTAAGAAATATTGATTATGTGTTTTTGGGGTGGTTCGATTATGACAAATTTATATAGGTGATTAATTGTAATTTGGCTATTGTATTTGATCTTAGTATTTAATTTGAGATAGCATAATGGGTCGTCTGGTTATGTCTGAAAATAACATAAAATCGTATGATATGGTTGTTATAGGATGTAAACTTTTGTGATGGTTTTGATTGAACTTGATAATGATTAATTATGTGTTCCGGCTATACATGAATAAGGAATATATATGATGGCATAATGAATTATGCATTATTAAAGATGAACTTAACGAAATGAAGATGATAGAAGTAGATGCATGAAAATTTTCGAATAAGTATTCGGTTCGGTAATATCTCGTAACCCATTCCAGCGACAGAAACGGGTTAGGGGTGTTACAGGTGCTGCAAGGGACTCAAAGGTGGCCATACAACCGCTCTTGCTTTCTTATTGGATTTTTAATTTAAAGGTAGTTTATTTGGGTAATTTTATGTAATAAGGTCACTTCAAGTTTTTTATTTTTATTTTGAGGATTTAATAATTTTGGTTTATTTCTGTTAGCAGTAGGGCTCGGGTTTTTAAAAGATAAATGTTTTCAACTACCACGCTACGCAATTTGTTTTAAAAGTTTCCTCGTCAAACATTGTTTTTAAAGTATAATAACAATTAAATATGACACATGTTTTGCTAAACCAACCTACGATTTAACAATAAACAAGGTAGGCTAACTACTCTTAAAGACCGCAATGGAGTTTTAATACAAAACGAACTTTACAAAGAAACTATGCTTTTCAAAACACACTCCAATGTGACATTGCAAATTCGGCCATAATGTCTAAGCCAGGTTTGGAGTGTTACATTTAGTGGTATCAGAGCCAGGTTGCAAAACTCGGTTGTGGATTTGGGCTTTCTTAAAACATAAATTTCCAAAAGAACTGTTTCAAAAGGTTGAAAAGTATTTTTGAAGTGTTATTTTTTAATGTGTGCTCTACCGAGTCTCCAGCGCTGATTCAGTAAGTCCTCTAAAAACTATTGCTTGTTTAATACTGAGATTACTATAGACAATAGACTATACTAAAATACTTTTCTTAGGGTAAACAGAAACTGTAGTGAAACTGCGATCTGTGAAAATAAAAATTTGGATTACTGATAATATTCTTCTTATAAAATATCTTGTAATAAACACTTGAACTATAAATACATATTAAGCGTAACTCGATAATGAGGACCAGAAGTACTCGTGGAAGGGGTACAAGAGGCCGTGGAGGTGCTCGGGCTGGATCGTCAGTGTCGGGCCATATACCTAACAATGAGGCTAGAGAGGCACCGACTTCACCTGTAACTGAAACTGGGTCTCACGACCGTGCAACTGGGGACGACGCACTGTCCCAAGTTATGTTACGAATTTTGGAAAAAGTCGTTGGGCCCAATACTGGTACTGTGGGCTGTGGGTCGTGATGGAATGACTCAGGTCCAATGGGGCTGAGATTTTTAGGGGTATCGTTGGAGTTGCCCCTAATGTGGCTGAATATTGGATTGAGGCCACAGAGAGGATAATGGATGACCTCGACTGCACCCCCGAGAAAAAACTAAAAAGTGTAGTGTCATTGTTACGAGATGAAGCCGATCAGTGGTGGCTTACAGTTAAAGAGGGTACCCAACCCGACCGGTTAACCTGAGAATTTTTCAAGATTGCATTCCAAGGAAAACATGTGGGCACTAGTTATGTGGATGCCCAGAGGAGGGAGTTTCTGAATTTGACTCAAGGGGACAAATTTTTGGTTGAATACGAAGTTGAATTTTTGTGACTTACCCGCTATGTGTATGGGATGGTGGCAACTGAATATGAGCCCTGCTTTTATTTTAAAGATGGCCTTAAAGATAGTCTACGGGTTTTGATAGCTCCATAGAGGGAGTGAGATTTTGCTACTTTGGTGGATAAGGCGAAGATCGCCGAGGATGTGAAGCGCAGTGAGTGCCAGAACTGTGAAAAGGATAGGGGTAGGAAAAAGAGGGATTTAGAGCCCTCAAGCCCATTTTTAAGGCCTAAGAAAAAGCCCAGAATTGATGGGTCGGTCAGAGTTGAGACCTTTGTTGCTGTTACTGGACCGTAACCCTGTGCTGATTGTGGGAGGTGCTATCAAGGTGGGTGCTGGAGAAGGATTAGGGCATGTTTTAGGTACAGATCTTCAGAGCACCGTATCAGAGATTGTCTACAGAGGCTCGATCAAATGCAAGCTACTGGAATAGATCTATTCAGTAGCCACCGAGAGGCCATGGTCAGGTCAGGGGTAGTAATGGTATGAACCGTGGTCATGGAGTAGAGGGTAGAGGTGCTGGTTACACTGAGGCAAGGCAGCCAACACTGGTTTATGCTGTACGTCACCAAGAGGATGGAGATGCCCTAAACAGGTACGTTCTTTATCCATAAGGTATTTTATGCCGCACTGATTGATGTTAGATTTATATATTCCTATATATAACATGTACTGTACTTGAGACCTCGGGTTTAATGGTAGAAAGTGCTATGAGTGAGGTTGCTGAGTCCACTTGAGGCAGATTTGCCTTTGGAGGACCAATGACTTATCTTCTTGGCGGATTTGATAGAACTCCCTATTGGAGAATTTGACCAAATATTGGGCATGGACCGGTTGGTTAAGCATCAAGTGAATTTGGACTATGCTAAAACTTAGGTTAAATGTGAAACTAGAGTGCACAGCGGGAGCGTAGTGATGTAGTCTGTGTTATGCGACTGTTTTGATAGTTGGAAATTTTAGGGACAAAATTTCTTTAAGGAGGGGTGAATTGTAACGCCCCGAATTTTGGGCCTAGAAGTTTTAAGCCTTGAGTGGGTGGAGTTAGGAGACTGCAAATAAATATTTAGTTGTGTAAGAATGTGACACAACTGTGTATCTGCTTCAGTGGTTAGGTGTTCTGAGTGTTCTGGGAGTGTTTGAGAAGTCTTGGGTTCAAGCCTAAGCAAGTGTAAAAAAGTTTTATTTTTTAAGGAATAGGTATTGTCTCTAGGCTGTAGGATTTTAAATAAATATGGATAAAACATGACAGAAAAGAGCCTACTGGCCCAGGGGATAAGTGGCGTGTTGCTAGTGTCTGAGGTTTGAATCCCTGCTTGTGCAAATGGAGATTATTTTTTCCGGTGGCCATGGGAGGAAGTTGTATTTGACTGAAACACCAAGAGTTTGAATAAGTTTAAACAGATTTGTTGTTAGCTGAAATTGAGGAGTTGGTGAGAATTTGAATAGGCGGTTGAGTAGAATAAGATGGAGAGATTTTAGGAGAGGGATAAAGGGAGGAAAAAGGGGAGTTTGAGGTTTAGTGGAGTTGTGCTAAATTTGGGGTGTTATGGATAGGGACTTTCGCCTGAGTGACTTTTCCCTAAGACTTTCGGTTTTGGCTACTCTTTTGGTGTTCTTTTCTCTCTATTTTCTCTCGGGTTTGTGCAATTTGAGGTCTTTTCTCTTGCTTCTGAAGCGAGCCGAGCTATTGGGAAGTACCTATTTGATCTTAGTTGCCTACGATTTTATTGCTTAGTAAGTCCATATGAAATAATAAGCAAATCTCACCATTTAATTATCATTCAAAATATGCATATAACATACCATAAAATATTTAATCATAATATTAACATGTATTCAAATCACCTATTTAAGCATGAACTCATTTCTTCCATATGTTCGATACATATATCGTTTCCATACATACTTGTATTGGTACTTATCTATTTCTCACCATTTCAGATCTTCGATATACCCGTTGAACCATTTGGAATAATACAGGATACTTAGGAATCTTGCACCCTAAGTGCTACATATTTAGCAGAAGCTATCTCAATAAATCTTACACTGAAGTGCCAATACATAGCCGAAGCTATCTCAATATCATATCTCAAGAATGCTCACTCTCGAGCTATCAGCGGGTCTGCTCACACAATCTGACGATCATGATATAGCTACACGGTGCTGCTCACACAATCTGACGAGAATCCATAACACATGCTAGATAACTCAACCACTGGTAGGATGTACGGACCAGCACCCCAAAACAATAATAACCCCTAATGACATGACATTCGTATCCTAATCTATTCTTAAGGTTCAATTAGGATTTTCTCACTTGCTAATTCGTCATCGAACATGTTCATAGAGTCGTAATCACAATTTATACAATATCAAAGCATTTAAAACATAATTATAACAAAGCTTATTACATACGAACTTACCTCAAATGTAAAAATGGTGAATTAAGTCAATTAATCTGAAACCTTATTCTTTCCCCGATCTAAATGCGTATTTCACCTTTCTTGATCTAATTGAGCACAAATGCCTTGGCCAAATTTAAATAATAAAAATGGTTTCTTCTTACCCCAGGTTCGGTTGAATAATGAAGAAAAAAAGATGATGACTTTATTTTATTTGTTTTACTTATCATTATTTACTAAATTACAAAATTTACCTTATTAATTAATCACTTAAAACACTTAATACATGTCCATGAATGTCCACTAACTTTATAAATTGGCTAATTACCACATAAGGACCTCTACTTTAAAGTTCTATAGCTATTAGACACCTTTACCTAATAGAACTCAAGTTTTACACTTTACGCAATTTAGTCCTTTTTATCGAATTAAACACTTAAACAATAAAATTTCTTAACAAAAATTTCACACAAACATATTATCATGCTATGGACATTAAAATAATAATAAAATAATTATTTTTACCTCAGATTTGTGGTTCCGAAAGCACTATTTCGATTTGATTAAAAACTGGTTGTTACACCCCCACAGAAGAAAATGAAAGAATTGAGTAGTTGTTTTTCAGTTCCATCACAGTTTTTGGGTAAAGATTGATCGAAAAATAATAGTATGAGATCACCGATGCCTTCATTTGCTAGTGCAGGTAGCATACGAAATGTAAATAGACCTAAATGCGGTCATTGTAGCCGGAATCACTTTGGAGTTTGTAGGTTAAAGGACATAACCTACTTTATTTTTGGATCTCTCAATCATTTCAAGAAAGATTACTTAAATCGAATTGAGTTGAATAGAGATCTGAATGCAAAACGTGACGTTATTACTACTAGAGGTAGATGACCAAGTAATAGTGGTATTGTAGGAGTCTATAGAAGTGAGACCAAAGACAAACCAGTTCGATCTGAAGCTTGAGCTCTTGCTAAAGCTTATGCAATTCGTGCATGTGAGGAGGCCTCAACTCCTGATGTTATTGCTAGTACCTTTTTTATCTTTGATGTTACTATATATACATTAATTGACCTTGGATCGACACATTCATATTGTCACATCCCGAAAATTGGGTTAGTAGAATTGTGTATTAGATTGTGGGCTCAAGGGAAAAAATAGGTTTAATACCATAGAAATTAAAATAGGATAAAATAATTAATTATTTAATAATAGTAATAATAATAAGTAAATTAAATAATTATGGTATTAATAATTGAGGCATTAGTAAAGTTTAATAGGGACTAATTTGGAATAGTGGTTAAAGTTAAGACTAGTAGTTAAAAAGGGAACTATAAGAACAAGGAAAAAATAGGATAGGACTTAGAGGGTAAATAGCTCAAATTTTTTTAAAGAAGTTGGTCGGTTATAAAAACCCACCCATCATTCATTTTATTTTTATTTTGTTTCCCTCCAATTTTTTTCATTTTAAAATTTTGTTAAATCTAGATTGGAAATTTTCTCTCAAATTTTTTTTGCATCTATTGTATTTTCTTGGCATCCAAACACCCTTTATTCCTTCAATTTTGCAAGAAAATTACTCTTTCTTCTCCAATTTCTCACCTAAACTTAGCTTGTTTTTGTACAATTGGTGAAAATTCGTGAAGGTTTTTGAACTAAAGGTAAATATATTGTTTCTTATTTATTAAATTTTTATTAAGTATTTTTATTTTGAATTTTCATAGATCTAGGCAAGAAAATTAAAGATCCATGGTTTTAAAGTTTTTTTAATTAAATTTTGATTCAATAATGGTGAAATTCGACATAATGAGTAAACCTACTATTTTTTATTGATTTCTAACATATTTTAACTAAATAGAAGTTATTTGAATTCAATTTGATAGAACGGTATCCAATTTTAATGAATTTCATGTTTTCTCTCTTTGTATGTTTATACAAGCTTGATTTTCTAAAAAATTTAAATTGATGATATTAGGTAAAAAAATTAAAGGTTTATATTCGTAAGAATATGTTAAATAGGATGTTTGGAAACTTAATTAAGGTTTAGGAACAAAAATCGAGTGAGGAAACTTCATATTTTGACAAAACGAGTTGATTTTTTTATATAAGAAAAGAGGGCTTAGAGTTGTGATTTTACTATTGTTTATTTGAGTTTAAGGCTATTAATAATGTGTTGGTAATTTCTTTAATGTGTATACGAAGTGTCCAACTTGTTGGGAGCTTCTACGAGAAAGGCTAAAGGGAAATATAAGCTTGTTTGAGACTGTTGTGTGAAAGGCGTCAACTAGGTGAGTGCATTTAGCATGAAGCAAACCCAACTGTAGGCATGATAAGTGTGTGTGAATCATGAATTCAGTTGTTGCGCGTGTGTGTCTATGTGCAGATTGTTAACTTTGAGTTGTTGTATTAGTTAAGTTTATATATAATATATATATGTGCATGTGGGGCTTGAAAAGCTTGCTGAAATTTAACGTGGCAGGGGTTCTAAATTGGTATACATATATAATACATATTTATGTGTCTCGATAAATATATAATATATGTGTGGTCTTGTTTTATATATAAAATATATACATACATATATGGTCCTATTATATAACATATATATGCCTCTATGGTTCTGTTATATATACTATATATATGCATCTAGAGATTTATTACAATACATATATAAATGTGTATGGGACTTTTAATGTATGCTAAAGTTGATGTGACAAAGGTCACTAAATAGGTATGCATATATATGTAATATATATTTGTATATGGTTTTGTAATGATTGTGAACGAATATAAAAAAAAATTATAATATGGACTTTTATAACATGCGAATTTTATTGATAATGCACATTTTTGCATGCATGAACTCGTAAGTGAATTATGAGTTTTATGATATTGTGGTTTTGATTAGTGCAAAATTATATTATTATGAAATGTTAGGTGCGAGCTCAATCGTAATGCGAGCCAATTATATTGTGTAAGAAAATGTGATTAAATAGATATGTTTGCAATGTGAATACGTGAAACCTTTGGCTATCATTGGCATGTCATAAAATTCTAAGTACTTACCCTTTTATTATGTGTTAAGGCATTGTGTCCCAAAGATAGTGTTGGAAATATAAGGGAATATTGAGCATAGCTCCATTTACCTTAGATAGCGTGGTGTGTTTGGAGATTGCGAGCATATGTGCTACATTTACATGGAGATAGCATACAACTCTATGAGTCATGAGGTGTGTTTTGGAGATCTGTTTATCTAGTGAGCATATAATTTTACTATGTTTCATATTCACGAATTGCCAATATATCATTGTGTTGTGTATGAAAATTATGTTATATGTGAATTGTTAAAGAATGTTTAGATCCTAACATGCCTGGTGTGTTTACTTGTGTTGTATGCATGTGTACTCACTGAGCTTTACCAAGCTCAAATTCCTTACTTTACCATGCAGATAAATAGCTTGCAGGCTAGTGAGAAGGGTGGTAAATCGATGATCCATCGCAAGCCATTTTTTTAGAGTATGTCTGTTGAGCTTTTAAACTCTGAAGTGAAGGCAATGTTGGTCATTCCAAGGGTTTAATACTAAAATTAGTCTTAGAATTTTTAAATAAATCTTCAACGAGTTTTAAACGGACATTACAGACTGTTTGTTTTTTTTAACGTTATAATTGTTTGCTTGATTGCTTATCTGGATGGTTTTATTACTTGTTTCATTTGATGATAGTTAAATGAACTAACAAAATTTTTCAACTAAAGGAGATCACTGAGCATTCAGGTATGCCCTATATCTTCTGAATGTGTGAATGAAAAGATTAATTTAGAAAAGCATGCACTTAAGTTTAATTTCTTATATGAAATATTCTACATTTGTGTTATCTGTATAGTTGTTGTGGTTCGTAAAGTTTTAAATGGAGAGTCACCTCGGTAGCTAATGTTACGTTTGAAATTTGGGTCGAATTGTCTTGGCCGAGTTTGGGCATCACATTTAGTAGTATCAGAGCCAGGTTTACAAAAACACAGGTGAAGCCATAGTTGTCGACAAATTATCATTTTTGAAAATATAAACATATAGATTTTAAAATTAAAAAAATGGAAATGTTTAAACCTTTTTGACAAAAATAACCTTGTATGAAAATTAGTTGTAAATGGGGTAGGAATGGGAACACATAGCCTTCCTTAAAAGTGTTTTCTTGAAAAATTTCATTGGGTCACATGTCACTTTCCCGTTTTATTTAAATTTATGTAAATATTAGATAGAATGCCTCCTAGATGCGGACATCTAGCTGCTAATGCACCTGTGGAACCACCCTAGGGGAAAGTAGCACCTGGTGTAACACCCATATCCCGTCTCTATTGTTAGATTAAGGCTCAGAGTGTTACAGAACCAAACATAACAATTTATCTTGAGTCAAAACAAAAATCGAATTAATTTATAAACATATATCAATTCACAAAATAAATATTCACATAGGCCATAATTCAAGTTTACAGGGCCCTAAAATTAGTTTGAAACTAATCAGGGATCAAAATGAATCAAAACAGAAATTTTAGGAAAAACTTGAAAATTTAGAAAAAAAAGGGGTCACATGGCCGTGCGACATAGCTCAGACCATGTGAGCATTCGAAATAGGGACACAGAGCCGTGTCTCAGTCCGTGTCATATACTGTGTAACTCACCGACTTGATACACACGACCATGACTCAGCCCGACCCTCAGACCATGTGTAACCCTACAGTAAAACTAACAAAGCACACATGACCGTGTGTGTGACAGCCCTAAAGTGACCCTAGTCGGAAAGTGGTTTCGGGACCACTAAACCGAGTCATAAAAATAATTAACCATCATAGTTGATGCTTATTATATGTATGTATGCATGTATAAAAATTTCATATTGGAATTTCGTTAATTGTAAGTGAATTTTATTAAATAGGACTTATGTGGGAAAATTTAGAAATGTGCTAGGCAAATGTAAAGTGGCCTATTTATGCATGTTGCAAAAAAATTGTACTTGCATGTCAAATTAACCAAAGAACAAGATGGTGGCCGGCCATGCTATAAGTTAAAGCCTATTATAAACATTTGGTGTTAGTGTTTTATGGGGGAAAGAATAAAATAAAAGGTTAGTATTAAAGTAATGAAAAGGGAGGGGTGATGAAAACAAAGTTGTCTCATCCATGTTTCCCCCCCATTGCCGTGACTTGAGGAAGAAAGAAAAGAAGAAATCGGTTCTTCTTGGCCGAAATGAAAAGAGGAAGAAGGGAGTGAAGCCTTCGGTTATCCTAGGTCAATATTTATACTAGTTCTTGAAATTTTAGTTGATATGGGGTGAGATATCAAGTTATTTTTGTAACCCATGTTGAAATTTTGAGTGTGGAATGAGTAAGGTTTTCGGCTATGGAGATTAATAAGGGTGATGGTTGTTGTTTCATGCTAAATCTAGATGAACAATGGTAGTTGCTTACATCTTGATATTTATGAGTTCCTTTCTTGGTTCTACCTTAGACCCACGAAGTATATTTTTATTTAGTGTTGTTGGAGATTGATGATAGAAGCTAATGAGTGAGAGTTGGATAGATATTATGAGGTTAAAATTCATGGGATTGTAAGCTTGTAAGTTGGATGATGAAATTCATGCTTTGTGAGGGTAAATGGGTTAAAAGGAGCATTCGGCCATGATGTAAAAGCATGATGAAGTGATGTTAAATGCTTTGAATATTGAGTATATGTTGTTATAAGTTGAATTTAAGGTTTGTTAAATTGTCTTTGTCATTGCCGAATGTGTGTAGTTAAAGAAAAAATTGATAAAGTGCTTAGTTAATTGATATTAGGTTAATGTATGTGTTTTGAATTGATGGAATGGAGAGGATACTTTAATTGTGTTATGAACAATTATATGTTAAATTAAGGCTTGCTAAGCTAGCTATTAAGGTGAAGTACAAATGTTAATATTTGATTGCTAGTGTATATATGGGTATTAGCCGAGTTTTGAACTTGAAACAAAATGGTATTTAGTCAATACAAGTAACCATATTTGTAGAATGTATTAAGTATAGAATCGGCCTCAACATAGACATGCATATTCGGCCACATGAGGTAGATTGATGTTGCATGTATTCGGTTAGAGGCAAGCATATTGATGCTTTTATCTTGGCTTAGATGATCGGCTAAAAGAGAGTGTGGGCTAATATGTTGAGTTGAATCATGATTTCATATATATGTGACTCTAATGTCTAATGTATATATGGGTTAAGTACCTTGAGTTTCTCTTTTTGATGTTCAAATGATTAAATCAATTTATTTGTTAAATTAAGCTCAAGAGCAAGGGGGAACTAAATCCGATAAAGGGAAGGAAAAAGTGATCGATTAGCCGTTGAAATCGTTCGACAACATCCGAGGTAACTTTTCGAGTAATGAAACTTAGTTTACGATTTGATTAAGTCATGACGTATAATCATAACAAATATACGGTGATATAATGATTCTACTTGAATTATATGTTGAGTTAATTAGTCTATACGTATGATGGGTAGCCGTATGTGCATAGAGATCATGTCACAAAGCAAACCAAACCATGCTGTTTGGATGTGGCTATTGAGCCGAAAATGGGAATGCTTAATAATTGATTTGTGTTTGAATTCTAGTTATGAAAATGAAATAAAGATGTGTCATGATTTACTGATATGTGCATGAATATTCGGATGACAACGAAGGCATTTGTGCTAATGACTAATTCCGGGCTAAGTCCCGAAGGCATTTGTGCTAGTGACTAATTCCGGGCTAAGTCCCGAAGGCACTTGTGCGAGTTACTATATCCGGGCTAAGTCCCGAAGGCATTGGTGCGAGCTACTATATCCGGGCTAAGTCCCGAAGGCATTTGAGCGAGTAGCTATATCCGGTTAAATCCCGAAGGTACTTGGTTTGGGAATGAGCGATCTTGCTGTAATAATTTCAATTAACATGCTCGTAAAATCCCAATGATGAGGTATGTTTCATATATGCATTGGATTAATTGATTCCTTTTAAATAGTATTCGCTCAGTCGATTAATGAGCTTCCGGCTTTTGGTTAAGTTGATTTCTTATGTATGAGTATAAGGGTTGGTAATGTGAAGTAGGTATGATTTTGAGAATGTGTGTATATGAAATTATCCGTTTAGTCATATGAATGCTATACTTCAATTGTGCCTAATTTCATTGCTCAAAACTTACTAAACATTAAATGCTTACTCCGTTTCTTTGATTCTCTGTTTTATAGATTTTGGTTCGTCAGCTATCGGACTCGGGATTTTTGAAGTCGAAGTCGTCCACACTATCAAAGCCCTTTTGGTACACTTTTGGTTGAACTCTGAAAATGGCATGTATAGGACTACCCTTTTTGTTGTTGGTCATGTACCCTTTGGTTTTGTATAAATTTGGATAGCCATGCGAAAATGGCTTATATATATACTTTGAGCATAGCATTAAAATCGTTTTGTATGTTGTTCATTGAGAGGTATGGAAATTTTTGGTAACGATTAGCCATTGGAATGGTTAATCATGATCATTTGGTGCTTTGAATGACAAATTCTAGTTGATTCATGGAAAACCATGAAATAGGTAAAGTTTACCTTAAAAATAGATGCTGACAGCAGCAGTGGTGTGGATTAGAAAAATCACTAAAAATAGTAGGAATGGAATTAAATAGTGAATAAATTATGTAATCTAACCTTGATGAATCGATTTTCATAGGGAAGAAACGAAACGATCATATAAGTCGTATTTTAAGAGATATTTAAGTTTTCGTGGAACAGGGCCAGAGCGATTTCTGGATCCCCTGATCTGACTTTGGAAATTCACTATAAATTAACCAAAGATAATTAGAGGTCATTCCATATATTTATAGATTCCTTTTTGAGTCTAGTTTCGTTATAAATAAACGGAATAAGTAATGAAGCCCTGTACAGGAAGATATATAAGTCATAAGGCATGAAGGTCAGAGTAGTCAAACCCTGAAACAGGGGAGACTTTAACTAATAAACTGTACTAATTGGATCGACCAAAAATTCTAGAAAAAATATTTGTAGATGGATATATGAGTCTAGTTTCAGGTAAAATTTACGAAACTGGTTTTCGAGTTTTGGAACTCAAGATATGATTTTTAAGGTAACAGTGACGCAGTTAGCCAGCTTGTCTGGAAAATTTTAAAATGGACTGTGAAAATCAATGAAATAAGTCCGTAAATACCTCGTGTTCGACTCCGGAAACGGTCTCGGGTACGGGGTGTTACAGTGTGACAGTCCGTGTCCTAGGCCATGTGCTTCCAAATTAAACCCCTTAAATAAGCTAAAACTTACACATCAATACACATCATTTCCACAAACATTCATAAGACCAATACTCATTCCAAACTTACTCATAATATACCAAATCAATCATCTTATATGTTCTATCCAATGTACCAAAAATAGGTAACACAATTACAATCAATTTTGAACCTATTCAACAATATAATTTCCATCATTTAGTATACTTTATACATACCGAAAGGCCATAACACAAACTCAAACAACCTTTTTCTTTCTACCTACATGAGAGTATGCATAGCTACTATCCTCTCATATAAATACACATCATTTACAAGCCTTCATCGAAAGGACATAAACCAAAATTAACTTAACACCATTCAGAAACAAACCAACCACCAAAACAACACTTAAAACCTTATTACATTAAAATCATACCCAAATAACACACAACACTATACATGTCACTTATAACCAATTCAATATATTCAAAAGCTACCAAAGTGGATCGATGGATAGTGTGATTGTGCTCCAGCAAAGATTCTAATCACTCATGCTTTCCAGTGATCTATAAAACAAAGAAAACAACTATATAAGCAACAAATGCTTACTAAGCTCATATAAAAGAACTTAAACTTACCAATTGCATCGAATTAAACAACCATGAGAAAACTCATTTAATCATAGGCCAAATTGCCTTTTCCTATACATCATACCTCACAAGGATAATAGGTGAAGCAATACACATATAAATCTAGCCCGAACAGCATCTAATGTATCAAACATTTCAATTTCACCATTAATCTATTATGTGACTACTATGTATCTTTGTCTTCTTTTAACTAAGCTTATCATAAATTCCATATTCTTACGTTGAATCATTGATGTATTTGGATTGAACTAGTAATTTTACCTCGAATACTCGAGTTACCATGTAATGCCCTGAAAATGTAGGGTCTGTAATTTTGCATGCTTTGACACAAATTTCATGTTTACTTTACTGGATTAATAATTTGGGTGTATTTGGGAGTGTTTAGGAAGCCTGGGTTCGAGTTTGGGCTTTGGCAAAATTTTTAGTTTTATTCTTAAGGGAGACTGGCTGTTAGCGGTTAGGATTTATGTTTAAGTGTGTGGGATTTTATGTCACAAAAAGCCTTACGGCTTAGTGGCAAGTAGCGTGTGGAGCATTTGAGGGGGGCATGGGTTCGAATCCCATGGCAAGCAATGAGCATTTATTTTGCTATCAAGGGATGGCAAGAGTTGGTGTTAGATTTGAACTCTGGTGGTGGAGAGTTGTAATGGGTCATAGAGGTTGTTATAGAGGATATCAAGGAGGGATAAGGGGAGAAAATCTTGGAGATTTTCAAGGAATTTGAAATTGGAAGTAGTTGTAGCCGAATGGGGGTATTGTGGGTGCAATTTTGGCCAAGGGGGTTTTGGGAGTGCATTTTCGGCAATTGGTGTGAGAGTAGGTGCCGAATTCCTCCTCTTCTATTTCGGGTTTTGTTCCTTTTGACATTTTTGGTACCATTCTCCGTTGTGCCGATCTCTTTTCGTGCCTTTCAAGATTTAAGCCAAATTTCCTTGTCTTTATTTCTTTCTTTTTATTCCACCTTGTGCCGAATGACATGACCTTCTCCTCTCTTTTCTTCTAAGTATTTGACCGAATTCTTCCTTTCTCTAATATCCATTTTTCTTTTCTCCTCGTCACACTCTTCTTTGGCCGAACTCCACCTCTCCCCTTACCCATTCGTTTGTTTGGTCGAATATATCTTTAATCATTCTTCTTTCTCCCTCTTACTCTTAACTGCATTTCCCTCTTGGAGCCTTGACCGAATCCCTCTTGCCTCCTCTCCCTTTTGACTAATTTGGGCCTCTCTCTAAGCTAGCCAAATGCTCTTTTCCCTAGCCGAATCTCTCCCTGCTTGATCAAGGTAATTGAGTTTCCTCTTGGATTGCAGAAATCCTAGCATTAGTTGAGCCTTGCTATTGCTATCTCCAATGTGTGGGTTCACGGTTGTGCCACTTCTCTTTCTTTTTGCTCTACTATAATAGTCTTTCTCTCTAATCTCTTTCTTTTTATTGATTATTGTTAAGGGGAGCGTTCGTGGAATCGTGTGCTCGATTGTAGTTCATGTTGGAAAAAGCCAAATACTGCTACTCTCCTATTTTAGTCCTTGTTTTGGTAAGAAGTTCACATGGTTAAAATGGATTATATTTAAGGTTGTGTAACAAAGTGGATTTTAATGCAGATCGTTGCCAATAAGTGAGTGATCATGGGTTAAGGGTGGTTTGAACCCTACTGGTGCTATCAAGGTAAGCGGTATATTATGTTGGGAATTAAGGGATATTAAGAGAGTGGTTAATCCAAGTAACTAAAAGTTGACCTTGGATTGTTATTTTGGATTTAGGTTAGGCACGTGGTGATTGCCATTTTCCTCTCCAAAAAGGTGTGTAATGGTACACCCAAACTGTTGCTACTACCAAAATGATGAACAAAGGTGTGTATTCACACCATTACGTTGTTGTGAATCGGAAAAAGCCGAAAATCCAAAAAGCCGAAACTTTGGCATTTGAGACCTCACGAGTGTGCAAATGCCCATGTGGTAAACTAAGTCCACAAATCAGGGACGACAGACTGTAGAGGCCGCCACAACCGTTTTAGTGAGCTTGGGTCGTTATGGGCCTCATTAGGTTAAAATGGGTTGTGTGGGCCCAATGGGCTCGTGGGCCCAACATGAATAAAGTTTATGGTAAGTGAAAAACAATGGAGTGGATTATGGGACCGCAAAGTCGCGACTAAAATTGGGCTGTTTGGGCCACACGAACGTGTAGGCCCACTTGGGCCGAGTAACAGGCCTTGGGTCCATTTACACTTCTTGGGCCATACGGGTTATCTGAGTCGTTCGAGATGACTGTAGACCTTTTAAAGGGTCATTATCTGTACCAAGACCCAAAAGTAGTTAAATGACGAAATTACCCCTGAGGGGTAAAATAATCCCTAATGGATGGAAATGACCATTAAACCATAGAGGTAGGTTGACTAATCAGTGTATGATATATGCATGACTGTATCTGAGTATGAAACCTTGCGTACACGTAAAATTTATGACTTGACATTCTGCATTAGGGTTGGGATTCTGATTCGGAGGAAGTACTGTACTAGTGGCTTTGCCACGTTTTACTGTTCTAGTGTCTTTGTCATGTTTTACTGTTCTAGTGTCTTTGCCACTTATCCTAATATTAGTGGCTAGGCCACGTTTACTGTTATTAGTAGCTTTACTGCATTACTGTTAGCAACTTCGTTGCGATATTGGTGTGTTGGCTGGGTGGGTCAATTTAATCCCCACATGGTATGTTTGTTGGTACGGGTGGTGTGTTGGTTGGATTGGGATGGGTTGCATACCTGCACTGTGCTATTACTGTTTAAGGCTTAGGCCTACATTGTCTCTGTATAGGGCTAAGGCCCAGACTGCACTGTTACCGAATAGGGCTCAGGCCCAGTCCATTACTGTATGCACTGTTTATTGTTTGACTGGTAGGGGATTACACATTGAGTTTTTCGTAAACTGACCCTTCTTTTTAACTCTGCAAGTAATCCCCAGCCTCAGATGATTTGGAGCTACAAGGGACTCAGAGGTAGCCACACGATCGCAGATTGTTTGATTATGAGTTAATTTATTCAAAGATTTTATATTTGGGTTTTTAATTATGTAATAAGGCCATTTAAGGAATTTTTAACTTTTATTGGGCTTTTGATTTCGTGTTTTAAACTGCTAGAGTAGGAACATCGAGTTTTCAAAGTAATAACATTTTCAAATAAAATCTGGAATTTTTAACCTTAAGGTTTTCAACTAGTAAACCTTCCGCAGTTTTATTCAGATTAGGAAATCAAAGATAACAAATGTTTTGATAAGTTAATTTTAGATGTAATAACGGAAATCACTGAGTTTTCTCAAGCAATAAAAACTAGATGGGTTTTAACTCAAAAATGGTTTTCACCAACAAGTTCAAGTTTTAGAAGGCACTTCAATATGACACGTCAGATTCAGTCGTAACGTCTAGGCTGGCTTTGGGGTGTTACAAACCACACCAATTCCATGTAACAATCCATATCATTTAGTCTAAATCATTAGTACTTGGTTCACATACTCGGTCATCACTCCATTTTTAGGGGCATCATAGATGCAGAACAGGGGCACATACGTGCAATCAGGGCACCAAAGTGTGAACAAGGGCTCAAACATGCAAATATGGACATCGAAGTGTATATAGGGGCACTGAAGTGCGAACAAGGGCACAGTTGTGCAAACAGGGGCACTTCTTCATTTTCGTATACAGTAAAACTCATTACATTCATAGATAATTTATTTCAAATCTAAGAATTACTACTAACGATCTCTTCTTAATTTCATATGTATATGTATAAAACTTGCAATTCTCATTGTTATATAAATAATAAAAAATATCGCACATATATATATACAATTCCATTAACTAGAACACATTATAAGACTCGAGTGAATTATATTCAATAATCGAATTACCATGAACTTTAATTAAAGTAACATTTGAATACACAAACTATATTTCAAAATCACTAAATATATTAGTATGAACTCTCATATCATTTAATTTGATTAATTCCTCTATTTGAACCATAATAATAATACTTTGTCATATCTTTGTCAATTAATTTTTAACATAACATAAATAACTATTTACATTCATCCAAAATGGAAAAGATAATAATTTCATCCTCAAACGAACTTACCTCGACAAAAACAGTTGTAAAAATGAAGTCGACGACTAACCTGATACTGTAGCTTTTCCTCAGTTAAAATTCATTTTATTCATTTCTTGATCTAATAAAAAATTTCATTCAATTTTACCATTTTAAAAGAGAACCCATGATAGCCAATTTTCTTAGGGGTCAAAAATAGCCCACATCTTTCACCAATTCACACTATTTCCCTAACATTCAAAATCACTAAAAATCACTTGACAAATAATTATATCTAGATACTAACTTTAATAATTCATCAACTAAACTCACAAACACATCAAAATCATTTATGGAAAGTCCCTAAACTTTTAACAATTTTATAAATTGACCCCCGGGCTAGCTAGATTAAGCTAATATGATGTCAAAAACATAAAAATTACTATTGCATTCCATACAATGATGAATAGCCTTGATCGAAGCTTGGTGTTCTCCTTTTATGGTAGAATCGGTTTAGAAGAAAAATGATAAAATGCTCATGTTTCTTTTCTTTTCTTTCATTAATTAACATATATTGTTTTTATTTACTTATATTTTTAACATATAATAATACATATCCTTACCACCAACTAGCCATTAAGTTAAATTAAGGTTTGATTACCTTATTAGACCCTGAATTTTAGGTAATATAATAAATTAACACATATAACACCATAGCATTTATCTTTTTCACCTTTTATAATTTAGTCCTTTTATATAATTAACTATCTAAATATTAAAATTTCTTAAGAAAATTTTAATATGATCCTAACAATAATTTGTAAGTATTTAATAAAATATTTACGGGCTCGATTTTTTGAAACGAGGACCTGATAACTCATTTTCTAAAACCACTTGATTTTAGGGACACACCACTTGAACTTAAGTATTCATTAAAATAAACATAAATTACCATATCAAAATTTAATATAATACTATATTTGACTCTAAAATATTAAATAATAATATTTACAGACTCAGCCGTTAGATTTGTAGTCTTGAAACCACCATTTCTAACACCATTAAAAATGAGCTATTACTCCTAGAACTAGTTTTGAGTAGAGGTGTGCATGGGCCGAGTCGGTCCGGGCTTAACTAAAAATTTAGGCCCGTTTGTTTGGCCCGTCTATATTAATTTTTATATAATTTTAAAATATATATAATACATCAAAATAAATATTTCCCAAAAAATTGAAAATAAATTTTAAAAAATATGTATACTTAAATAATACTAAGATAAATGCAACTTAATAAGCAAATGCCTCTAAAATAATAACAAAATTAACAAATGTCTTTAAAATAGTAACAAAATTAACAATAAAATAAGTTTTACACAATATCCAAATAATAACAATAAAATAGTAGCAGCATAATAGTAAAATGGTAGCAAAAAAGGGAGAAAACAGTAAGAAAATAATATTAAAAAACAAAAAATAGATTTTTTTGTCCATTAGTAAATTCGGGCCAGGTCGGCTCGAGCCAAAAATGCCTTACTCAAGGCCCAGCCTATTTTTTAAATAGGCCATATTTTTTGTCCAAGCCCATTTTTGAGGCCAATATTTGTGCCCAAACCCTCCCCCATTTTGGGCGGCCTTCCAGCCGAGTCGGGTGGTCGTACCCATGAACAGGTCTAGTTTCGTGTAACAGCCCAAAATTTACCCTAGTCGGGAAGTGGTTTCGGGACCGCTAAACCGAGTCATAAAAATAATTAGCTGTCATATTTGATGCTTATTATATGTATATATGCATGTGTGAAAATTTCATATTTGAATTTTGATTAATTGTAGGTGAATTTTAGTAAATAGGACTTATGTGAGAAAATTTTGAAATATGATAGGTCAAAGCATAAGGATCTATTAGTGCATGTAAGAAAAAGGGGGGACTTGCATGTCAATTTCCCCCCCAATTAGTAGTGGCCGGCCATGAGCATGAGAGTGGACAAAATGTTATGGGGTGAAACATGTTGGAAACATGTTGTGTTAGTGTGTTATGGGAGAAAAAAATATAATAAAGGGTTAATAATAAAGAAATGAAAAGGGAGGGGTGATGAGAACAAAGTTGTCTCATCCATGTTCTTCCCCCCCATTGCCGTGACTTGAGAAGGAAAGAAAAGAAGAAAGTGAAGCTAAGGCATTTGGTCATCTTCAAGTTGATTAAGAAGCTCTTGAATATTCGGTGCCAAGGGGAAAAGTTTCTAAGAGGTTTGGCCATGCATGCAACTAGAATGAGGTATGTATTGAAGGATTCTTGAAAATCTATGCATGTTTGAGATGGTTAGTTTAAATTCTACTCATCCTATAGATTGGACTTAGGATTTTGAGGTTGAAGTTCGGCCAAGAAGCTTGAAACTCTTAGTAGATGTGTAATGTCATTAAAATGGATAGTAATGTAGGATATGGTGAGTGGTTAATTGCTTTTAACTTGAAGGTTGAGGTTAAAATGGGTTAAGTGATTGCCGAATCTAATTTAGGGGTGGGGGATTGTGTTCATGTTATATTGGATAGGTAGAAGTTGTAATGAGGTTGAAATTGTTGAATTTGTTAGCTTGGTAACTAATGTAGTAATCGGCCATATGGGGTAAAATGGGATGTTCATTTTAGATGTTGTTTCATTTTTGAGAGACTTGGGTCAAGTATTCATGAGATGAAATTGTGTGACTAGATAAATTAAAGGTAATAATATAGTTGATGAATAGATATAGAAATACATATTCGGCCATCACTTAGGAACATAGGTGATGTTGAGTTAAGCTTTGCATATTCGGCCATATATATATATACACAAATATATGTAAGCCCATTCATGATACTACCTTAGGACTATGTAGATATAACCGACAAAAGAATGGGAAAAACTAGCAAGGGTGAAGGCCGAATGAGCTATAGGGGGTGTGGATGATTTTTATACATGTGGGTGAGTGTGTATGCCATTTAGTTGGTGACATTCGACATTTCTTAATTAACATTAGAAATGAGTGAATGAAATCGGCATGTGTGTTTGTGAAAATGCCGAATGTGAATTTGGATAATATTGAGTAATGTATGTGCTTTAAAATGATGGAATGGAGTGGATGCTTTAAATGTGTTATGAACAATTATGAGTTAAACTAAGGGTTGCTAAATTACCATTGTCATTGCCGAATATACAAACATACATATGCATGTGTAATTGAAGTATGAATGGTTAGCAAGATGGTTAAACTAGTTAAATTATTGATTTAGCTCAAGGAGCTAAAGGAGGTGAATCGAGCAAAGGCAAAGAAAAGGTTATCGAGTAGCCGAGTTGGAACCGTCTTACCCAACACGAGGTAAGTCACTAAGCATGTAGTTGGTATTATTTCAAATGGTCATAATGTGTATGTATTGATGCTGAATGGAATGAATAAATATACATATATATATATGCATGTACGTATGTGATGATGAAATTGTTGAATGAAAGAAAAGAGGTAAGATGTACCGAGTTGTTGATCTCGGCACTAAACGTGCGGGATGACCATTTATGACCATGAGATTGGCGCTAAGTGCGCGGGATTAAACTGTACAGCACTAAGTGTGCGAAATGACTATGTTGCACTAAGTGTGCGAAATGAATATGATGCACTAAGTGTGCGAAATGATCATGCGGCACTAAGTGTGCGAGTTTGACTATGTAGCACTAAGTGTGCGATTTGATTACGTGGCACTAAGTGTGCGAGTTGATTATATAGCACTGAGTGTGCGGGCTCAATATACATTCGTGAATTATTATGGACACCATGTGTGCGACACTATTGAGTCGATCGCGGACAGCGGGTCGGGTAAGTGTCTTGAGTACGTGGCTAATAGGTGCTATGCTTATACTTGGTGTTGAGCTCGGTAAGTTGAACCTATGTGACAACTATACTTGAAGTCACGTACATAAAAATTTATCGTAGGATGGGTGAAAGGCCGTTTTGTTGTTTGATTGTAACGAAAATAAATTGATTTATGAAAATGCTTCAATGTCCTATTGATGAGTATATGAATTGTGAATGCATGAATTAATATGAAATTGAATCGATAGGTTGGAGGAACTATGGCATGGTTCGGTATGGATGGAGTAAATTGTCTCATTCCATTTTGTTCCTCTTGTGATAATGTTATTGATGCATAGTAGAGCATTGCTTATGACTTACTGAGTTATAAACTCACCCGGTGTTTCCTTGTCACCCATTATAGGTTGCTTGGACTCATCAATTTTTGCGGGGTCGGGCCGTCATCGAAGTCATCACACCGGATAGCAAGTTTTGGTACTTTCTTCTTAGTGTGTTTAGAAGATTATTTTGGCATGTATAAGCTAGTACGTTGTGTTTTAATTATGGCATGTAAACTTTAAGCCATGCGAAAATGGCACGAATGTTCGATTGAATTGGATCAAGGGTAGGCATGAAATGGACCTAGTTACTTTCGTAACAGATGCTGGCAGCAGTAGTGTCATGAGATCGAAAAATCACTAAAAATAGTAGGAGTGGAATTAATTGATGAATAAATTATGTAATCGAAGCTCGATGAGCCTGCTTTCATGAGGAAGTAACGAAAAGATCATATGGGCAGTATATTAAGAGATAATCAGATTTTAGTGGGACAGGGCCAGAACGGTTTCTGGATTCCCTGCTCCGACTTTGGAAATTCATTATAAATTAACCAGAGACAATTAGGGGTCGTACCATATATGTACAGATTCCTCTCTGAGTCTAGTTTTCATAGAAACAAACGGCACCAGTATTGAAGCCCTGTGCAGGGAGATATTCAAGTCGTAATGGGAAAAGGTCAGTGTAGTCGACCCCTGCAACTTGGGGAACTTTGACTAATAAACTGTACTAATTGGCCCGACCAAAAATTCAAGAAAAAAATACATAGATGGGCACATGAGTCTAGTTTCTGGGAAAAATTACGAAACTGATTTTCGAGTTACGAAACTCAAGATATGATTTTTAAAACGACTAGTACACAGATTGGGCAGTGTCTGGAAAATAAATTTTGTAAGGGGTTAAAGCCAGTTAACACCTCGTGTTCGACTCCGGTGTTGGTTTCGGGTTCGGGGTGTTACATTTCGAGCCCTTGGTTTTAAGCGATGATTGGGGCATTTCAAAGAATAGTCAGTGGGAACCCTGCCCTAGCTACTAGAGGGTTGCCACACGAACGACTCTAAGCTTTGAGTGGTAAAGAATTCCAGGGACCTAAAGGAGTTGATCCAGCCATTGGTGAATATTGGTTGGAGAGTGTTGAAAGTATCTTTGAGCAAATGGGATGCTCAAATGAGGAGAATTTGGGCTATACCATATCCTTACTAAACGATAAAGCTCATCGATGGTGGAATTTGGTAAAAGAGCTAAATGCACCTTTATGCATACACAAACCTGTAAGTGAAATATGAGTTTTATATATAACGAGCTTTGATTATTGCAAAATTATATTATTGTGAAATGCTAGGTGCGAGCTCAACCGTAATGTGAGTCAATTATATTGTGTAATAAAATGTGATTAAATAGATATATTGGCAATGTGAACACTTGAAACTGTTGGATATCATTGGTATGCCACAAGATTGTGAGTACTCACACTTTTTATTATGTGTTAAGGCATAATGGCCTGGAGATAGTGTTGGAGAGATAAGGGAATGTTGAGCATAGTTTCATTCACCCTAGAGTGCAAGCATAGATGCTACACTTTGATAGAGATAGTTTACTGCTTTATGAGTCAAGAGGTGTGTTTTAGAGATCCATTTATCAAATCAGTGATAACTCTTGAAAAGAGTTATACTTCATGCCTTTAGACTGGGTCAATTTTCTGTACTTAAGTAAATTTGGTTGCATTTTAGGACGTTCCATTCATAATTTTCATTACATTACATTAAGAAAATGGGATTCTACTTAGATGTTATTATATGTTACTTTTACTTGTTTGTGGGAAGGATTTGTTTGGTAGTAATTGGTAGGTGCATGATGCGAAGCAAGAAAGGAATGAAGGTTTGTCACGGCAAAAAGGTTGGACAGTTTCCCAACACGAATGCCATGGCAATTCCAAGAAGACCAAGTCAACACTCAACGCATAACAGTTTTAGCCCAACTCTACTTGTACTAAAAACTCTACCTAAAAAAAAGGAAAAAAGATGTAAAGTTTGAATGGCCCGTTAATGAAATTGCTTCAGAAAATGTAAAGTTTGAATGGTCTGAAAGTGTCAGAAAAGCTTTGATCAGTTAAAAGCTCTTTTGATTGAAGCTCCAGTGCTAGTACAACCCGAATCAGGTAAAGAATTTGTGATCTACAGTGATGCTTCGTTGAATGATTTAGGATGTCTTTTGATGCAGGAAGGCAAAGTCATTGCTTATGCTTCGAGACAGTTAAAACCACACGAAAAGTACTATTCGACGCATGATCTGAAGTTGGCAACTATTGTGTTTGCTTTGAAAATTTGGCGCCACTATCTGTTCGGTGAGAAATGTCATGTTTATTCCGATCACAAAAGTTTGAAATATCTGATGACTCAGAAATATGAATCTACGACAGAGAAGATGGCTAGAGTTATTGAAAGACTACGAGCTTGTTATTCATTATCATCCGGAAAGGCTAATGTTGTTGCTGATGCTCTAAGTCAAAAGTCATTGTTTGCTTTACATGCAATGAATGCTAATTTAGTTTTGTTTGATGATGGTTCAGTTTTATCCAAATTGAAAGCGAGACCATTGTTCCTACAACAGATTATTGATGCTCAAAAAGTTGATAATGAGATAATAACAAAACGAGCTCAGTGTGATTTAGATTTCGATTCAGAATTTAGAGTTTATAAAGATGATTGTCTGAGATTCTGAGATCAGATTTGTGTTTCGAGAAATCCAAAGTTAATTCAGATGATTTTGAACGAAGCTCACAACCGTCGCTTATCTGTTCATCCGGGTAGTACAAAAATGTATCATGATTTGAAACAACATTATTGGTGGTCTGGAATAAAAAGAGATATCTCTGACTTTGTTTCGAAATGTTTGATCTATCAGCAAGTTAAAGCTGCACATCAAGTGTCATCCGGTTTGTTACAGTCGATTATGATTCCGGAATAGAAATGGGATAAACTGACGATGGATTTTGTTTTGGGTTTGCCCCTATCTCCGCAAAAGAAAGATGCTATCTGGGTTGTGGTTGACCGATTGACAAAAGTAGCTCATTTTATTCCGGTACGATTCAATTACTCACTTGATAAGTTAGCTGAGTTATACATTTATGATATTGTGAGATTGCACGGTGTGCCATTATCTATTGTGTCAGACAGAGATTCGAGATTCACATCACGATTTTGGAAGAAATTGCAAGATGCTTTGGATACAAAATTGCACTTCAGTACTGCTTTTCACTCGCAAACGGATGGTCAATCCGAGTGGATTATTCAGATTCTTGAGGATATGTTGAGATGTTGCATTCTTGAGTTTGAAGGTACGTGGGAACAATATTTCCTTTGATTGAATTCGCTTATAATAACAGTTTTCAAATAGCATTAAAATGGCACCGTACGAAGCCTTGTATGGTCGTCAATGCCGTACACCTCTGTATTGGACTGAGCTCAATGAGAATAAGATTCATGGGGTTGTTTGATTAAAGAAACTGAACAGAAAATAAAAGTAATCCGAGATAGTTTGAAAGCAGCCTCCGGTCGTTAGAAATCTTATGCAGATTTGAAACGAAATGATATTGAATTTGAGATCGGCAAAAAAGTGTTTCTAAAATTATCTCCGTGAAAGAAAGTACTCTGATTTGGCAGAAAAGTCAAATTGTGTCCGAGGTTCATCGGGCCGTATGAGATTATTGAGCATATCGGGCCGGTTGCTTATAGATTGTTGTTGCCACCTGAGCTAGAAAAGATACATAATGTATTCCATGTATCGATGCTTTGACGGTATAGATCTGATCCATTACATATGATTTCTCCATCTGAGATTGAGATTCAGTCTGATATGACCTACGAAGAAGAACTGATCCGTATCTTAGCTCATGAGATTAAAGAAATAAGAAATAAAAAAATTTCGTTAGTAAAAGTAATATGGTATTGACACGGTATTGAAGAGGCTACGTGGGAGTCTGAAGATGTTATGAGACGACAATTTCTGAGTCTGTTCAACGGTAAGATTTTCGGGACAAAAATTCCTAAGGGAGAAGAGTTGTAACAGTCTGATTTAGACCCTAGTTGGAATAGTGGTTTTGAGACCACAATTTCGAGTCAAAAAATTTTAATATTAATTTTCGTGCTTATAATATGTGAATTGACATGTGTGAAAGTTTCGTACGAAAATTTAATCGTTTGTGTGCTTAATTTTGAAAAAGGACCTAATCGCGTAAAATGTAAAAGTGGCCTTCTATTTGTTAAAGTGCCTAATTGCTATGTCTATTTAATTGTGAGGTCCTTATATGATTATTTGACCATGGAATGTATTGAATGACGTTAATGGATATTAATTGGTGGAATTTTAAATGTATATTATAAGGTTATAATAGTAAATTGTGTATTAATGTTTATTAATTAAACAAAACATAATATTGGCTTCATTTATTCATCATTTGTCTAAATATATCAAAGGAAAAAGAAAGAAAACTCAAGTTTAGGGTTCGAATAAGAGATTTGGTGATTTAGGTATGTATTTTGTTCGATTTTTGATAATTTCTACGTTTTTGTAATCGTTGCTTAGTAATCTATCAAGCCCATGCCCTAATTTCTGACTTTGTCGATGATTTTAAGTTATGCCATTGTTGATAATGTGAGCTTTATGAAGTTTGATGGTAGTAAATGAAAGATATTTGTTAGATTACTAAGTTTTGTCTTTGAATTTTTGATGAATTTGAGTAATTTGGACTAAATTGTAAAAAGGAAATTTTGAGGGACTAAAATGTGAAATAAATGAAATATGTGGGCTTATATGAATACTATGAGAATTTGGCTTAACATGGGTATATAGAAATTTTGTGTATTTTGTGATTTTGTGAATTAAGGACTAAAGTGTCAAAATGTGAAAATGTAAGGGCTAATTTGTAAAATGCCCTAAATATGTGTTTTTGGATTGAATTGAATAATTTAGTGAATAAAAGGGTTAAATTTGAATATGTTTAGATCATGAACCAAAGAAAATGAAATTTGATCGGGGAAAAACGAAAGTCATTGAATAGTTGCTCGTTTTCGTTCAAATTCGTACGAGGTAAGTCGATATACAAATAATTGTGTTTTGAATTGAATTATTACTGTTAATATGATATTGAACATTGATGAAAGATTATATGAGTTGAGCATGAGATTTCCGAGAAAGTATTGATAAAGTTTCAACGTTCGAAAAGCCTCGTACGAACCATAGGAATAGTTAGGATACATATGTCATGACATAGGATCCGATATGTGTTTTCGTGTAAGACCACATTTGGGACATTGGCATCGATTTATGATTTACATGTAAGACCATGTCTGGGACATTGGCATCGTATTTGATTTTGTGTAAGACCCTATCTGGGACAGTGGCATTGATATTTTATTACGTGTAAGACCACGTCTGGAACGTTGGCATTGTATGAGCTTTCTGAGCTAACCGCGTATCCTTATGATTCTGAAAGGTTCAATGGGCATTCCAAGAAATGAATGATTATATGAAATGTGTATCCAATTCAGGTACGCTTGAATTTTATATCTTATTTGATGTTGAAAGGTCAGTATATTTATCTTTGTGATGAAGTGATTATATGTGACAAAAGTTTGAGAAAATATGCATTATGTGCAAAAGAATGGGGAATATGTGAAATGTATTTGAGTTATGTGGTTTGTGATAGCATTTGGCTAAGGAGTATATGTATATTATGATGCTTATATGTTTATATTGTTAAATTTATTTGTATATGACTTACTAAGTTTTTGAAAGCTTACTTTGTGTGTCTTTCAACTGTTTTATAGATATCGAAGCTACTGGAAACTCGAAAATCATCAAGGATTATCACCACACTATCGAACTATATTTTGGTACCTTTTGAAAGTGTAATTATTGAAGTATGGCATGTATAGGCTAGAAGTATGTGAATATGTTTTTTAATGTGTATATCATGCCAGGTGATATGGCTAGATTATGGTTAAACTTACGGTTTGAATTTGTTATATGATATGTGATGCAATGTTTCTATTATGAGGTGTTTTTGGTTGGCCAAAGGAAATGGTCAATTTGGTAAGTTTTTGGTATATGTTTGATTTTGGATTTGGTAAGAATTTGGCATTTGAATGAATGAGGTAAATTGGTGTTACAAATCATATGTTTTGGTATGTCTTTGGCTGATGAATGTTATGTTTTGATTTGTGAATTATGAATGAAATAGGTTGATGAATATATGATATGAATGATGTATTATTTGGGTTTGAAATTGGTTGAAAATATGATGTTTTAGATGCCTATTTGATACTTGTAGGGAGGACCCTTAATGGGTGGCAATTTGGCCTTGTAAATGGCCTATTTTTGCCCACACAGGCAGGGACACGAGCGTGTGTCTCAACCGTGTTGCTGGAGGGCCATTTCGAAATAAGCCTGGGCAGACCACACTATTGCACACATGGGAGTGTGCTAGGCCGTGTGGCCAAGTTAGTTTTGAACACGGGCTAGACACTCGGGCGTATGACTAGCCATGTGACCAAGTCAGTAGGCTCCCTAATTTTCACACGACCTGGCACCCGGGAGTGTCTTGTGGCCATGTGGACAAGTCAGTATGTATGCCTTGTTTTGACACGGCCTAGACAGACGGGCATGTCTAAAGCCATGTGAGGCACACGGCCTGTTCACACGGGCATGTGACCTGTACAACTTTGAAAAATGTTTAAGTTTTGAAAAATTTTGTATGAGCTCGGTTTTGTCCTGACCCTTTCTAATGCATGCTTAAGGTCTCGATGACCTATATAAGGGACTCTATGGTAATGTTTAACTATGATTGTGG
This sequence comes from Gossypium hirsutum, assembly GCF_007990345.1. Lineage (NCBI taxonomy): Eukaryota > Viridiplantae > Streptophyta > Magnoliopsida > Malvales > Malvaceae > Gossypium > Gossypium hirsutum. The sequence goes on along the minus strand of NC_053432.1, from coordinate 25,104,426 downwards.
ATGATGTATATGAATTGTTTGTAAAATGTTCTGATTTGTTTGGTAATGCCTTTAACCCTAGTCCAGCGATGGATACGGGTTAGGGGTGTTACAAAGATGAAGGCAGTCCCTCTCAACCACCACAAAACACTATGTCACTTGAGTGTGAACTAGACACGTGAAATTTGTCTTCCCATCATTCTTCTGTTATTTCTTAAGTATTTCTCCGTGAATTGATTTGATGAAAACAATGTTTAATGATATTTTGGTTTTGAATTTTATTTTCCAGCCTATGAGCTAAATCTAATAGGGTTGGGATTACATTATGAAACCTTTATTTGCTTTAATAGTTGAAGAGTAGATATGAATTAATTTGTTGTTTCATTCAATTGTTTTTATTTCTAAATCGTATGTGTGCAATCCCTAGACATAGACGACTGTACAACATGCTAATCAACTAATTTAATTCTAAAAAGGTTGGATTAGTTGGACCGAAATTGAATGATATAAGCAAGTACTCGACAAATACTTGTAGTAGACTCTAGACATAGAACAGCGTTAATAGAAAAAGAAAAGTGCAAGGTACTGTATTAAAGGCCTATAAACAAAGGCAATGTAACTTGAAGAAGCAGACCACTTTAGAATTCTTCTGAGTAGCAGGTTGATTATGATTTTGTTGAGCCATTTCTGACAATAAGGGTAAATTCTAAGTAATTCCAACCTTTCATATCCACATCGCATATCCCTTATCCCTTATTGTATTATCTTTGACATCGCATCCTTAACTGTTTACTTGTTCAGTTATGTATTATTCATATAATCATTTTCGTAATTGCCACTGCATTTTTACTCTTACGTTTCCATAACATTTTCAATTATTCATCAGTTACACATTTTGTTCACATTAATAGTCCTTTTGTGTACCAATATATTCTTATCATTATTTTACTATAACATTAATCTAACTTTATTATAATAACTTGACCATTTGTATATTCTTTTCCTATCAATTTATTACTTGATTCAACGTGTATATTTGCACAATTCGCATATTATTTCACATGTTACAATGAGCATATAATTTGACTATGTTTCATATTCACAAATTGCCAATATATCACTATGTTGTGTATGAAAATTATGTTATATGTGAACTGTTAAAATATGTTTAAATCCTAACATGTCTAGTGAGTTTACTTGTTTTGTATGCATGTGTACTCATTGAGCTTTACCAAGCTCACACTATAAATAGCTTGCGGGCTAGTGAGAAGGGTGGTAAACTGGTGATCCATCGCAAGGCATTTTTTTAGAGTATGTGTTTAGCGGTCTTTCCAATGTTTTAGTACTAAAATTAAACTTTGAAATTTTAAATAAATCTTCAATGGGTTGTAAATGGACATTATAGACTATTTTTTTGGATTTTTTGAACGTTATACTTGCTTGCTTGATTTCTTATCTGGCTGGTTTTATTACATTTTTAATGTGATTATAGTTAAATGAACTAACAAACTTTTGCAGCTAAGGAAGACTGTCGAGTTTTAAGGTATGCCCTATATCTTCTGATTGTGTAAATGAAATGATTAATTTAGAAAAGCATGCACTTATGTTTTATTTCCTATATGAAATATTCTACATTTGTGTGGTGTGTATGGTTTGTGTGGCTTGTAAAGTTTTAAATGGAGAGTCGCCCTAGTGGCTAATGTGATGTTTGAAATTTGAGTTGGACCTTTTTGGCCGGGTTTGGGGCGTTACACATATATATGCACTGCATTAGTAACATAACAGAATCTACCAGTTAAGTCAACTAAATATGTCGTTAAAGTATTGAATCCTTTAGGCCAAAGTGTCATAGTTGATTTGGTTTGCAAACACTATCCACTGAAAATTCAGGGTTATGATTTTCTTGCTAATTTGATGTTACTATCATTTAACGAATTTGACGTTATACTGGGAATGGATTGGCTAACTGTTCATGATGCTATAGTGAATTGTCAAAAAAATCATATTGATTTGAGATGTCAAAATGGTGAATTAATTTATGTTGAATCTACTAAGTCTAATTGTGTTTCGAGTATGATTTAAGTAATATTCGTATAGAAATTGATCTGAGAAGGCTATGATGCATTTCTAGCTTCTATTTTGGATTCTAGAGTATCTGAAATAAAAGTTGATTAGGTACTGACATTTTACGAATTTACAGATGTTTTTCCTGGGGAATTGTTCGATTTACCGCCAAAGCGAGAAGTCGAGTTTGTTATAGAATTAGTGCCAAGGATTGCTCCGATTTCGATTGCTCTGTACAGAACAACTCCAACTAAATTAAAAAGAATAAAAAGCTCAGTTGCAAGAATTAATTGACAGAGTTTTTATTCGACCGTGAATATCACCTTGAAGTGCATTTATTTTGTTTGTGAAAAAGAAAGATGGTTTAATGAGATTAAGTATAGATTATTGACAAGTGAACAAAGTCACGATAAAGAATAAATATACGTTGCCTCATATTCATGATTTATTCGATCATCTAAAAGGTGCCACAGTGTTTTCGAAAATTGATTTTAGATCTGGCTATAATTAGTTGTGAGTTAAAGATGTTATGTGCCAAAAATAGCATTCGGAACCCGTAATGAACACTATGAGTTTCTAATTATGCCTTTCGAATTAACGAATGTGTTGACAGCATTTATGGATAAAATAAATCGGGTCTTTTAGGCTCGCCTCGACGGGTTCGTTGTTGTTTTTGTTGATGACATTCTCATTTACTCCAGAAATGAATCTGAGCATGCCCAGCATTTAAAGATCGTATTATAGACTTGCGTCAAAAACAATTGTATACAAAGTTTTGTAAATGCAATTTTGACTTAAAGAAGTCAGATTTCTCGATTATGTGATTTTAGTTGAAGGGATACGAGTTAATTCGTGCATGATTTCCACTATTTTGAATTGGAAGCGTCTGTGAAATGTTTCTGAGGTACATAGTTTCCTTGGATTAACCAAATATTATTGATGATTCGTTAAGAATTTTTCAATAATAGCTTTACTTATGAAAAAATTGTTACAAAAAGATATTAGTTTTGTGTGGTCTGATAAATGTTAGTAAAGTTTTGATTAGTTGAAAAGAATGTTGACAGAGGCATTAGTGTTGACACAGCCTAAATCTGGGAAAGAATTTGTTGTTTATAGTGATGCTTCCTTGAACAGTTTGGGATATGTTTTGACGCAAGATGACAAGGTTATTGCTTATGCTTTTCAAAAACTCAAAACTCATGAAAAGAATTACTTGACACATGATCTTGATGTAGTTGCAGTTGTTTTTGGATTGGAAATTTGGCATCACTTTTTGTACAGTGAGAAATGTCACATTTATACTGATTATAAAATTCTAAAATTCATGATGACACAAAAAGAGTTGTATCTGTACCAACGAAGGTGGCTTTAATTATTAAAAGACTACGATCTGGTAATAGATTATCATCCGAGTAAAGCAAATGTTGTATCCCTTTTTGTTCTCCAATTGATGAATGCTCAGTTTAAGTTCGAGCATGAAAATTCTATTTTAGCGAGTTAAAGGCTAAACTTTTGTTTTTATAGAAAATCTGGGAATTATAATTTAATGATCCAAATTTGTTGGCTAAATTGAAAATGGTTGATAATGGTCAATTAGCTAATTATAGTATTGGTACGGATGGTAGATTATATTTTCATAACAGGTTGTGTGTACCTGATAATTCACATTTGAAATAGAAAATTTTAAATGAAGCTCACAACAGTGTTTATTCGTTACACCCGGGTGGCACGAAAATGTATTGTGGTTTGAAACAGATGTATTGGCAGCCCGAAATGAAACGCAAGATCTCTAAATTTGTATGAAAATGTCTTGTGTGTCAACAGGAGAAATTCAAGCATCAAGTTCCATTTGGATTGTTGCAGCCTATTAGATTCTCGAGTGGAAATAGGAACGTGTTACTCTAGACTTCGTAACAGGGTTACCGTTAACACCGAGAAAGAAATATGCAATATGTGTTATAGTTCACTAGTTAACGATATCTGCACATTTAATACCCTTACATACAAATTACTCGCTTGATAAATTGGCAGAATTGTTTGTTTCAAAAATAGTCAAATTTCACAATGTTCTATTATCAATCATTTCAAATCACGACCTAAGATTTCCTTCTAGGTTTTGGGGTAAGCTACACGAGGCTATAGGTACCAAATTGCAATTCAGTACAACCGTTCATCTGCAAACAAACAGTCAATTAAAACGGGTAATTCAGGTACTTGAAGATGTGTTTTAATGTTGTATTCTCAAGGGCAAATTTATTTCGTTAGTTGAATTTGCTTATAACAAAAGTTACCAGTCGAGCATTAAAATGGTATTGTACGAAGCTTTATATGGTCCAAATGTAGAAATCCATTGTACTAGACTGAGTTGAATGATACAAAGATTTTTGGAATAGGTTTGATTCGCGAGACCGAAGAGAAAGTCAAGGTTATTTGTGATTGTTTGAAAGTTGCTTTAGACTATCAAAAATCGTATGCTGATTTAAAAAGAAAATATATTGAATTTCAAGTTCGTGAAAAAGTGTTCTTGAAAATATCACTCTGGAAGAAAGTTCTTCATTTCGGTCGAAAAGGAAAACTCAGCCTAAGGTTTATTAGTCCATACGAAGTTACTGAAAGAATAGGTATAGGTTGGATCCTTCCCATGTAATTTATTCATAATGTTTTTCATGTGTCGATGTTGAAAAGGTATAGATTGGATCCTTCCTATGTAATTTCTTCGGTAGAAATAGAGTTATAGCCTGATATGACCTATAATGAAGGAATGGTTAAGATTCTGGCTTACGAAGTTAAAGAACTTCAAAATAAACATATATCTTTAGGGAAAGTTCGCTAGCAGCGTTACAATGTTAAGGAAGCCACTTAGGAATCTGAAGAAATTACGAAATTACAATATCCAAACCTTTTCTTTAGTAAGATTTTCAAAGACGAAAATTCCTTTAGGGGGAGAGTTATAATAACCAGTTTTCAGTGGTGTTAGAAATAGTGGTTTCAGGACCACAATTCTGACTAGTGAGTTAGCAATTATTTACTTATTTATTATTTACAGGGTTTATCACACCCCAAAATTGGGCCTAGAAGTTTTGAGGGAACTAGTGAGCTTGGGAATTTCGTTAGCATGGTATTCAGAAATGTTTTTGTCTACAGCATTTTGGAAATTAAAATAATTTTTGAAAATAATATGCAAAAGACTTTCAACTTTGAAATAAGGACTGATTTGTAAACGGGTTTAAATTATGAGTTTTTAAAAAGCAATTAAACCAATTTTTATTTTTCACCCTATTTCCACAATTCATCTTTATAAAACACAAGTTAGTCTCTTCTAAATATTTTTTTTATCATCTATTGCATTCCAAAGTTCCTCTCAATCAATTTTCATTCTCAAACTTAATTCCATAGATTTCTATCATTCCTCAAGCCATATCATAGCATTTCAAGAAAAACATCCAAGAAAACTATAGATTTTTCTATTTTTCGGGTTTTCGATCAAACATTTGGTTTTTCGTCAAATAAGGTAACAATTCAATTCCTTATTAGTTTTTTTATGTTATTTGATCCTTTAGATTGAGTTTTTAGTCATTAAATTGCATGATTTAAATAAAAGCCAAAAATTGGGTCGTTAATGGTGGATTTCAAGATTTTGGGTAAAAACATGGTTTCAAAGTGTTTTTCAATTATTTTTAACATGATTAGAAGGTTTCTATACTTATTTTAAAGTTCTGTTGAATATTTCCAACATTTTAATGAATTTACGTGAATTTTTCCATAAACATGTTGAAAATTCTGATACCATGAATTGGGTAGTTTTGAGTAGTTTAAAGGTTGAGAATCAGTAATAGGTGAATAATTAGATGAATGAAATCAATTTTAGGAAAAAATAATAAGTATAGATTGAGATAATTGAAATTCAAGTTTACTATGTCGAACGTTTTGATTACTAATTGTTTGAAGTGACTCTTTGGCTGATTGTTGATTGTGTATACTATGAGGTTATTATGTGTGAAGCATCAGAACCGTTGAAATTTTCTATGAGCAAGGTGAAAGGCAAGGAAAATCTAGTTTAAGTTTTCGGTAATTAGACGAAAGCATGATCGGTGAGTGTTTGGAGCTGCTACTTGTAGACATGATTCATGGTGTTAATTAGGAGCTTAGGAATAGCCTAAGACCCTATCCTAAGTTTCAAGTGTAAGCTTTTTGTTTCCCTTGCTTTATTTTGGCAATTATGTGATTATGTGAATAATTGTAGATTGATTATTATGATACGATATTGTGATATGAGACTTGTGTGATGACTATTATGAATTATGTTGTGTTGTGGGCATGATATACATGTCAAATGACAGTGAAAATAATATGCTAATAATGCAAATATGTAGCGAAAGCGAGCGGAATTCTGGTAAATATATATGTGTTGAATTGTGGAATGTGATATTATTATGACAGGTAATATGTGAGAATACTTGTATGTGACATATGATGTATTGATTTTAATGCACATATATGTGGTCGGATATGTGATGGCTCAATGAGCATTATTGTGGCTCTTAAAGTGCAATTAAATGTGAACCCAATAAGCATGCATTGTGTACAAGTTGTGATGTACATTTATAAATATGAACGGAGATGATGTGTATTAAATCAATAATTAAAAATGTGTAATTGTGGATATTTTAGCCTTGTGATCTCTTGAAACTGTTGGATATAGTTGGCATGCCATAGGATTGTGAGTACTAACCTATATGTATTGTGTTTTTGGGCTTTGAGACATTGTGACATGTTGGAGATATAAGGGAATGTGAGCTAAGCTCTATTCAACGGGACATGTTTTGTGTGTTGGAGAGTTTTAGCTTTATGTTTCACTTTTTGGGATAAGTTTGACTCTATAAGTCAATTGATGTTTTGGAGATCCATGTATTCGATGTGTGGTGATAGAGCCCACTTTTATGTTTCATAGCCTCAAGTGTCAAATTATCATACAAATGTGATATTATATATCGTGATAATAATGTGAGATGGATGCATAAACATGTGAATAATATGTTAAATGAATTTATTTAAGTTTCATGAAAATGTTAGTATGTTCTCATAGTAAATTGTATATGTAATTGTGGTTTAGGTCATTTTCTTTAACTTGTGAATGCATGAGAATATATAAGCTAGACTTGTGAGTTATTAAAGCATGTATATGTTGTTCAGTCTTGATGAATTGTTGCAAAATGAACTACTTTAATATAAGTTAAGTGTAATTGTACGTGGAAGTATATGCTAGTTTTATGATTTAATGAAGGGTGAATATGTTATTGTGACTTAGTTAGAATTTTGGCGTTGTGACTTAATGAAACCATTGGATATAGTTGGCATGCCATAGGATTGTGAGTACTCACTTATTTGGGTTGTGTTATATGGGGCGCTGAGGACCATGGATAGTTTTGGAGAGATAAGGGAATTTAAACTAAGCTCCATTCACTGGAATATGTATATATGGTGTATTGGAGAGTGTTAGCTATATGCTTCACTTATGGAATATGGTTGAGTCTTCGAGTTTATGTTTGGTGTGTTGGAGATTCGTGTATCCGATGAGTGGTGATAGAGTCCACTTTATGTTTCATAAACTCAAGAGCCAAATTATCATACGTTGTGTATAAATGTTATCATATGTGATTATATGTGCTTGTATGTGGATAATACAGGTCAATATATATATATGCCTAAACATTCGTATAAATAATGTGTAAAAATGTGCATTGAACATGACTAATTATGCGAATTATGGTACTTAGTTAATGACATTTTGGGATCATGTTATATGTTGTTTGGTTAATGCATGATGATTTGTTTGCATAGTGGTTGTTCTAGGCATTCACTAAGGTTGTTAAGCTCACCCACTCCATCTTATCCTTTGCAGAGTAGTTGCATTCTCGGTGTGAGCAGTGTGGCTGTCGAGGGATTGATCTATGTCATTGTTTATTCATTATGGTAGGTTTTTTGCTTCCTCTAATTCTAAGGAATAAAAAGACAATGGGGTAGACATTTATATCTAATTGTTCAGAAGTATTTGGGATTATTTGTATATTGTGTATGTTTGGAAGCTTGTGAACTTGGACATGGTGTTTGGTCTATTGGTTAGACATTTTGATGCTTATGTGACTAGGTGAATGAAGCATGATGTTTAGGGACCAAGTTTGAATGATTTAAATGCTCTTATATACTAATGTTTTGTAAAGCAGAGGAATCGATATTAAGTCTTTTAAAACAATACCTCTGTATTTTTGACAATGTAGGGAGTTAGAATACCACTTTGGTATAGATACTTTGGCTCGAGTATCGATACTCGGGGTGTAATTATCGATACCTTGCGAAAGGTACCGATATTTTTCAACATTTTGAAATTTATGAGAAACAAAATACTAGTTTGGTATTGATTTTCCAAGTGGTATCGAAACCACTTAAATGAAATATCGATACCATAGAGGCTGTACCGGTACCTACGTAACATTTTTGGGAAAATTCGATAAGTGGTCCAAATGCCTGATTAATACCTATGTTATGCTATTTTATGAATTCTTGGCATGGTTTATCAATTAAAAGTGAGTATGTGGTTGATAATTCATGGTAATGCTACGGCATTAATAAAAAAAAAGATGCATGAGAAATAACATGTCATTTTTAGATGAACAAGTAGTGAGACAGTGGTGTGCCATCTCAATATTCGGCTTGGCATCTAGGTCGAGTATTGGGTGTTACATTTGGAGGTATTAGAGGCTAGGTTCAATAACTCTAGAACCTAGGTGATTGTTGTGTGTTTGGAGTTTTGAAACTCATGAGTTTAAAGTTCTTGTAGGAATGAGAACACATTGCCTTCAATTCCAAAACTTTCTTGTAGGAACGAGACTTGGATCATTTCCTTGCCACTCACACCATTTATTTGTTTGTTTGTATGCTAGATAATTAGATATGCCTCCTAGAAGTGTGAATGTGAGAGCCTGTGCTCAAAAGGATGGTACATCCCCCGCACCTCCTGTGCCTTCGTGTAGAGTGAACATACCTAATCAGAGCATAGGCCATTTGATGGAAGCGATAATTGGAGCATTTTAGTGGATTTCTGGTGCTAACCTTGCTCCTACACCTGCAAATCCTGCAACTTTGAATCGTAGATTACTACTTGAATGTCTTTGGGCATTGGTTGGTAAAGAGTTTTCTGGGGTTAAAGGCACTGATCCGACCATAGCGGAGTACTGGTTGAAGGAGCGGAAAGGATCTTTGAGCAGATGTCCTATTCTAATGAGGACAAGTTGGGTTCTACCGTGTCCCTACTTGATGAAGAGGCAAGTCATTGGTGAAATACGGTTAAGAGAGGTACAACCACTGATTGTTTAACTTGGGATTATTTTCTAGAGGTGTTTAGGAGGAAGTTTATGGGTGAGCAGTATATAGAAGATCGTAAGCGAGAATTTTTGGATCTTGTGCAAGATGGGTTGTCTGTGGCTGACTATGAGGCATAGTTTGTGCGCCTTAGTTGGTATGCTCCTGAGATGGTTTTGACTGAGAAGGATCGTTGTAAGAGTTTTCGCTTTAGGCTTAATCGTGAGATTCAGGTTTATCTAGTGGCCCAAAGTACAAAGTTGTTTGATGAGCTTGTGGAAAAAGCCAAGCTATGGAGGAGACTTTGGTTGAGCCAACTCATTCTATAGTGGCTAAGACTTGTAAGAGGCCTTCCAGTGGTGTTTCTGGACGTCCGCCCAAGAGGGGGCATGATAATTATAGTTCTAGTATAGGTACGAGACGTGGGTCTCGACCGAGTCAGTCTAGGCAGTAGAGTAATGTGGTGAATAGCACTGGTGGTTCAATGGGTGGTTCTGGATGGCTGCTTTGTGCTCATTGTGATCGTAACCATCCTTGATAATGCCGTAAGTTGACTGGTGGCTGCTATAAGTGTGGTTCAAAGGAACATTTTCTAAGGGATTGCCTAAATAGAGTAGAGGTTTTGTGGACTCAAAGTTTGACTCCTACTATTGCGCCTGCTAGGGGTTGTGGTCGCGATAAAGGTAATGGGAGACCGATTGGGTAGCAGATTGTTGCTCACACTATTACCTCATAGGTGGAATCTAATGGTCCCATTCGGGTTTATATTGTTAGGGAACCTGAGGATCATGATCCGACTGATGTTATTACAGGTACTTTCACTTTGCGATATATCCCATTGTTTACCTTAGCTAATTCTGGTTCAACACATCCATATATTCTGAGTGAATTAGCTTGTAAGTCAGGGATTCCTGTAGAGACTATTGATTTGTAAACGACTGTAATTAGTTCCTTTGGAGATAGTGTTGTTACAAATAAGGTTTATCGTAGGTGCCCTCTTATGATACAAGGGCATGTTTTCCTTGTTGACCTTATGGACTTGTCGTTTTACAGGTTTGATGTTATTTTAGGTATGGATTGGTTAACTGAGCATAAGGCTAAGGTAGATTTTGAGACTAAGTGAATTACCTTAAGAAATAGTGATGGGTTGGAAATTGTTGTTGTTGGCAAAATATGGGTTTCTGTCTAATGTGGTTTTAGCTCTGAAGGTTGATAAGTTGATGAGTAAAGGTTTTGAAACTTATTTGGCTTACATGATGAATTGGAAACTTAGGGGGGAACTAGGTTTAACAACCTTGCCTTAACTTTGTGTTACAATCTTCTTGTACCATATTTCATTATTTTATTGCAACAAGCTTGTTGAGTATGGATTTCTTGGCTTTTATATGCATAAAGGTAGTGGGAGTTTCCTATGAAAAACTGTTCTATTTTGATTTCATTTCCTTTCACATTTTACAGAAGTGGTATTAACTCAGTCTTTTTTTTTGACATATTTTTGCTTTATGCATTTCATACATTTTACTCACACTACATATCTTTATGCATATGAAATGTTTAGGAACTATTTTGGAGTTATTTTAGGACCCTTAGAAAACAATACAACCTAAAAATCTTGTTTTTGCTATTTTACTACACTTGGAAAATAGAATGCTAATTTGGTATCGATACTTTTATAAAAATATCGATACTCGTGGAAAAATATCGATACCACGAGAGTTTTAAATGTGCCTGCAACTATTTTAAACATAAAGAACCCTAAAATGGTTTTCCCTCCATCGAAAAACCTCTCATCTCCTATCAAAATTTTTTATAATTTCTTCAATTTTTCGAAAAATCTTGGTCCTTTTCCATCTTCAAACATCTTTTTCACAAGATTTGATTCTCATTGCTTGAAGATTTTTCCTTTTTCAACAATTTTGAGCTAAATTTTTTAAAACTTTCAACTTGTTGATTGTGACAAATGTAGGTTGAAATATTGTTTGTTGATCATTATTGGGATATTTTTTAACAATATATATCATGTTTTATTACAGGAGGTCACCTATTCCTAAACATATTTGTTAAATTATTTTTCAAACATTAACCCACCAAGTGTTTGACAAAATTCTTCAAAGAGTTTTTTTTTTTGGTTTTAGTGTTTTTCTAAGTTGTTAATCATTATTATGGCCCCAACAAAGCATTCTAGGAGTAGTGCATTTTCTTTTAATCCATCTAGTGAGTTGGAGTCATCGTTTAGCACTTGTTTTCAAGACTCACAGTTTTGGTATATTTTTAACTCGTATTTTGCATCAAAACGCGTATGGGAGACTAGGAAAATAGCCATGTTAGAAGCCATTAGCTTTTCTTATCTCCCTATTTTACAGAATTGGATTGGATGGATTTTTTGAATATTTCTTCGCCAACTTATTTAAATCTTGTTCGAGCTTTCTTTTCAAATGCCAAACTTGAACATGATGAGTCTGGCGATTCCATTACTGCCATCACCTTATTTTTAATAGGAACTCCTATTCGCCTCACACTTGAAGAGTTTGATCCCTCCCTTTTTATCTAGTCTAGATCAGCATCCAAACTCAATCTCCATGATCGTGTCTCCATTTAATTCTTACTTGAAATTTAAGACCTAGTGGCTCGATTGTTTTAAATCCGATAGGTGCCCTGACCTTACACTTATCATGTTTAATGACATTACGAAAGCTATTGGAAGGGGAATGAATAAAAATACCACTCTTCCTCATGGTACGTATTTGTCATACATTATTAGGCAATTAGGCATTAGCAGTCACGGAGACACCCCCATTTCTTTTAATCAACCTATTAGTTATGGGGCTTTACATCATGCAGGATATCATTTCGATGCTGCCACCAACACTTGGATGAAACATGATCAACTAGGGGATAATGAAGATGACAACGTCGATGCCACCTTTGATGATATTTTGATACCCAATCCCATTGCTCCACCGCCTTTTTTGTCCATGCTACTTAACCTTCCTCCCTCCTCTGAGGTTAATAGTGCTATCTCGATGCTATCCATTTCTTGAACAACGACATTCGAGGTCTTAGGGAAGATGTTAACTCTTGTCTCCCGACCTTGGAGACGCAAATGGCATCTCTCTTAGCCTGTTTCCCTTTGGCGCCTCCTTTCTCCCCTCATCATGATGATTAGACTAGTTCTAGACCATACATTTCATTTTCATAACATTTGCACATCTATTTTTTATGCTTATGCCTATAACTAGTTATTGCACTTTATTGTTTTATTTGTATCTTGTGATATTTTTTAGATGCTCATTTCACTTTTTCTATATTTTGATGAGCTAACTTCTTTTCTTTTTAAGCTTTATTTATCTTTTGATATTACAAAAAGGGGGAGAAAAAAAGGTAAATTGATTGAGATTACTCTTTGTTGATAACTGAATGCAAATTTCTTGTGACCAAATTTTTTTTAGAAAGAATGAATGCCAACTTGAATGATAGATTTTATTTTGGCCTCAAATTTAAAATGTCTTTTATTAAGGGGGAACGATTATTCAAAAACAAATTTACCAAATGTTTTGTTATATCAAAAACTAAACTTTATTTGATAAAATAATTTGATATAACAAATTAAAAGTGTTTTGGAATATAAGCTAAATTTGGCAAAATAATTTTTAAATTTGAATTCTAAGAAAAATTTTATTGAATGCTTACAATAAACTCTTAGAAAATTTTGAAACAATTTTAAAATCAAGTGAAAATATCTTTAACAAAGTCAAAATGATCTCAATTAAGTTAAAATCGTTTTCACACATCAAAATGATTCTCAAACAAGTCAGAATTGCTCCTGGCCAAAAAGTATCAATACCATTTGGCCATGTATTGAAAAAAGTATCAATACCATTTGGCCACGTATTGATAATTTTTTGAAATAATTGTTACCCTTAGAAAAATTGAAACCAAAAAGGCATTCTATCAAAACCCTAAAAATTATCAATATCGTGTTTTTGGTATCAATACTTTTTAAAAATAATCGATATCTTTCTTAAAAACAGCACCAAAATTGTATTATGTTTCTCATAAATCCTACAAAGTATCAATCTAGTATCGATACCTATGCCAAGAAATATCGATAAAATATTTTTGAAGTATCGATTATTTCATTCCAACGGTTACTGAATTAGCATTTATGACAAAAAAATATCGATACCCTATCGATACTCGCAGTTTCAGGTGAAATGAATGCTTTGGTTTTCCATCCCCAACGGCTATATTATATTCACCAACAACCTCAACAACTGGAAATCTATTAGGGGGTATAAATACAATATTTTAAAGTCCTACAACATCCAAGAAAATACTTTCAAACAAAAATCATCAATCAAACAATCTTAGAGCTTAAATTTTTATATTCTTCTTACATACACTTGTAATACCCCGAAAATTACTATAGTAAGAAAGTAAGATAGTATCATTGATATAGTAAAATACGGAAATAAAGTGACAAAAAGGGAAATTTTGAGTTATGTCAACATTGGGAAGTATATTATGACATATTAATTCAAGAAAGGATTAAATCGCAAAAGTGAGAAAAGTTTTGTTGCCCAAGAATAAATACTCAAAATTTAAGGGGATAAAGTGTAAATATGAAAAAGTTAAATGACCAATAGTGCAAATATTTTAAGGGTTAAATGATCTAGAAACTAAGAAAAATGGATGAATTAGGACCAAATTGAATAGGTGAAGAATTATGAGGGGCTAAATCATAATTTTACCAAATTAAGTGATGACTCAAGGATGGAATTTTAAAAGATCATAAAGGGCAAAATGGTTAACTAGAAAGAGAGAGAACACTAGAAGGCAATGATGATATTAGAGATATTTTGATGATATTTTATAATTATTTAATTAAATAAATATTATTTTATTAATATTTTAATGAGATATTTTATTATTTTATTTAGTATAAAAGGAAAGAAAAATAAAGAATTTTCATCATCTTTCCATGCACCCATGTAAGAAAAGAAGAGAAGAAAGAAATTTTCCTTTATTTAAAATTTGGTCCTTTTACCAAAAATTCACTATTTTCATTTAGAAATCAAAAGAATTTCTATAGCTACAAAGAGAGAAAAATAAGGGAGCTATAATATCAAGTTAGATTCAAGAAATAGAAGCTGGGGGAGAGAAAAAAAATCAAGTTAAAGATTGAAATCAATAGGACAAGGTAAGAACATCAAGATTTCAATATATTTTTAAGTTTGATATTATTGAAAAAGTATGAAAATTATGTTAAAGTAGAGTTTTATGAAAATTATGTTAAAGTAGAGTTTTATTATATAAGGTTCTATGTTCTTGATATGTTAGTGAAGGTAGGAACAAGAGGGATTCGGAGCTCTCAAGTTCCTTTTTGAGGCCTAAGAAAAAGGCCAGGGTTGATGGGCCGGTCAGAGTTGGGGGCCCTATTGCTGCTACTGGACTGCAGCCCTGTACTGATTGTGGGAGACGCCATCAGGGTAAGTGCTGGAAAAGGACAGGGGCATGTTTGAGATGCTAATCATTGGAGCATTGTATCAGAGTGTAACACCCCAAACCCGGCCTAGACGTTATGGCCGAATCTGCGATGTCACATTGGATTGTGTTTTGAAAAGCGTAGTTTCCATGTAAAGTCCGTTTTGTATTAAAACTCCTTTCTGGTCTTTAAGAGTAGTTATCCTATATTGTTTATTGTTAAACCATAGGTTGGTTTAGCAAAACATGTGTCATATTTAATTGTTATTATATTTTAGAAACAGTGTTTGACGCAGAAGCTTTTAAAACAAATTGCATAGTGTGGTAGTTGAAATCATTTATCTTTTGAAAACCCAAGCCCTACTGCTAAAGAAAATAAACCAACATTATTAAATCCCCAAAATAAAAATAAAAACTTAAAGCGGCCTTATTACATAAAATTACCCAAATAAACTACTTTTAAATTAAAAATGCAATAAGGAAGCAAGAGCGGTTGTGTGGCCACCTTTGAGTCCCTCGCAGCACCGATCCGCCTAAGACTAGAGATTACTTGTACAGTTAAAATAGATGGGTGAGTTTACGAAAACTTAGTGTGTAAACTTATATAAGCAAACAATCAGAGTAAACACAATTTGGGCCTAAGCCCTTTCAATTTCAATTAGGGCCTTCGCCCATTTCAGAAACAGAAGCAGTGTGGGCCTGAGACCATTCTAGTAATAGTATCAGTGGGGCCTAAGCCCATTATAGAATTAGTAAGTATGCAATCAGAAAATCCTACCCAATCCAGCCTCTACACACCATCTCTGTACCAACCCTACACACCATGTGGGAATAAAATTGACCCACCCATCCCTACACACCAAGTAGCATCGGTTGCGGCACTAAAATAGTATTTGCAGCAGAGCTGCCAGTAATAGGCTTATAGCCTTTCAGTACACTTCCTCCAATATCATATATCCCACCCCATGCAATGCAACATAATTTAAATGTGTATACAGTAAAAATGGCATGCTCAAATAGTCAAACATCACATAGGAGTAGATTAGTCATTTACCTCTTAAGGGTATAACGGTCATTTAATCAATTTGGGGTCCAAGTATACTTACCAACCCAACAGTAGGTCCACAATTATCTCGAGTGACCCGTGCAACCTTAACGGTCAAACAATGAAAATGGGCCCAAAGTCCATAACACGACCTGTATGGGCCCACACATCCGTATGGCCCAATAAGCCCAAAAATGGCCTTGGTTGTGCGAGCTACATAGTCTGGCCCAAAAATCTCCACAATTTCGTGTGATTTACCCTTGTGGGCCCGCGAGCTCATGGGGCCCACATGGCCCATTTCGGCCCACCATGGCCCAAAACGACCTAAGCCCATGAAACGCTAATAGTGGCCTCTATGATCAAATGCCCACATTTCACGCGTTTGGATTACCACACGAGCGAGCGCACACTTGTGTAGTATCAACAGTCATACTTTTTCGGCTTTTGTCGTTCTACGTTTATAGTAGTGTGGTTACACACCTGTTATGGATTTGTACTTGGAACGCTTCCGAGACCAAAACACCAATCGAACAATCGTAGAACCCCCTCTTGAACTAGAACCAACACCATCTCCCCAATGCTTTAACCTTCACTTAAAAAAGATATTCGATTCATAAGAATCTATACCCAACATAGACAAATCGAGAACTTTAAATGATTACCACGAGTGAAAGGATCACTTGTTGGGTGAGTACAATCAGCCTAATCCCTTGACTATAGCGATCTAATCCCCACCAAGGTCGACAGATAAGAACAAAAGAAAGAATTGGTTCACAGAGGGTCAACACAAAAGCAATATTCGGCCAACAAGGGTTAAGTTACACTGAAGAGAAGGAAAGAAAAAACGAAAAACTCGATCACCCTAGGCTAAAACCGAAATGGTCAGAAAGATAGGAAAGCAATAGGTATTTGGCCAAAAGGAAAGCCGTTTGAGAAAAGATGTGAGAGAGAAGACAAACCGTGGAGCTTACATTGTTTAATTTTCCATGTTTTATAGTGAATTCAAAGCTAGCTCGGCTTTGGGGACCTCATCACACTATCCTACTATCACTTTGATACTTTTGAACTTAAGTATTTTGAGTATATGGCATGTATAGGAACTTTGGTGATTTTGGGTTATGGATTGATAATGAATTTAGCCATTTGAAATGGCTTGTAAATGTTAATGTTTTGGTTTTGTATATAACCATGAGAGTTGGCTTAATTTGGTTGATTTGGTTGTGTATATATATGTGTATATGGCTTTGGTTAGGTGTTTAAATATGGTTATGTTATGCTTATTAATATTTAGTAACTATAGGTATTAAATGATTGAGAATTGAATTTGGCATGCTTATGAGATTAGGCTTGATGATAAAAAAAAATAGGGATTGTTCATATTTTTTATTTGAGTTTATGAGTTTTACTATGTAATTGAATGGCATATTGTGGTATTGTTGTGATGTGTATTGGTTGGCTTTGAAATGGTATAATTTATGCTTGGTTGAGAGTAGATGAATGCCAATATATGCCATGTTTTGATGCCGAATGAATTGTTTTAGGTATGTGCAAAGTTGGGTGGCAAATTGGCTTGGTAAATAGCCTATTTTCGTCCACATGGTCAGAGACACGGGTGTGTGTCTCGGCTGCGTGTGACACACGGTTAGATTGTATTGCCGTGTGTCTCTTGGTGCTGAAATTGAAATCAAGTCAGTATTCTCCACATGGCCTAGCACACAGGGCGTGTGTCTTGGCCGTGTGGCATAAGTCAGTATACCCTACAGGTTTGTCATGGCCTGTCACACGACCTGGCACACGGGCATGTGTGGCCATACCTTAGGGTACACAGGCTAGCCACACGAGCATGT
This sequence comes from Gossypium hirsutum, assembly GCF_007990345.1. Classification (NCBI taxonomy): domain Eukaryota; kingdom Viridiplantae; phylum Streptophyta; class Magnoliopsida; order Malvales; family Malvaceae; genus Gossypium; species Gossypium hirsutum. The sequence continues at coordinate 25,086,648 of NC_053432.1, read as the reverse complement.
ATGTTGGTTGTGTGACCCAGGTTATAAAGTTACACGGGATATGACACGAGCTGGAACACGACCATGTGCTTCCATTTCAAATGTCCACACGGCCTGTGACACGGGCGTGTCTTTGGCCGTGTGAGACACACGGTCGGGTGACACGGGCTTGTGTTCCCTGTATTTCAAAAAATTTTCTAAGTGTTTCAAAAATTTCTTGAGCTATCAACTTAGTCCCGAACCACTTCTAAAGCATGTTTAGGGCCTCGTAGGCTCGTATTAGGGACAATGTGATTGATTTTGAATGATGTTTAATTGAATTTGAAATGCATGTGAAATGTACGTTTATTTGTGTTATAAGTCCAGTAATGCTCTGTAACCCTATTTTGGCGTTGAATACAGGTGAGGGGTGTTACAAGGGGAGCAAAAAATGTTCTGGATGAGTTATGTTTACTGAAGTCACGAGCTTTTGTTTCATTCTGTTGCTTGTGGTTGTAAACTTCTTCTATTTTCTAAGCCTGGCTAGACAAAACTACAAAATCTCTAATTTCCATCGCACCAACCAACAACTTGATCTTATTATTTAAGCCATTTCAAAGCGGATATACATTTCTTCCTTAGTAGATACAATTTCACGAACATATTTACTGAGTTGAACAAACTCACACTTGTACACTGCAACTAATCTATTTCCTTGTTTCAACTTGAGAAATTCCTTTTTCTTATTATCAAGATAACATTTGTTGACGTATTTCTTTCGAAACTCAGTTTTGAAGAATTCCCAATTAACCCGTTCTTTAGGTACAATTGCAATTAAAGTTGGCAACTAGTAAAAAGCCTCTTATTTTTAATAATGACACAACATATCTCAAACAATATTCTGGAGGACACAACATTTCAATCAGGACTCTCTCCATGTGCTTTAACTAGTCCAGATTGTCACCCACCTTACTGTGAAACTCTTCGACTCGACACCTTCAGACTTTATCAATAGAAATTATGCGGGCTTTGGTCGAATAGGACTTTGAGGATGAGGGGATGGAGGTTATTGAGCCACGGGATTGGCTCTCATATATGCGTTAAACATATCGTTCATCATACTAAAAAAATGTTGTGAGCCTCTTCTCTAGGCTCTTGAAACTCAGGCACATTATGCGTAGCCCTTTGATCGGTGGCTAGAATATTTCTTTGTACCCTATATGATTCTACTCTATTGGAATCAATTAACATATTTAATCTATAATAAAACAAGTCAAATTGATTAGGAGTCAGCATACTATCACAGGTTATAAAGTGGGATGTATTTCTAAATGCAATATATGCTACGTCTTGTCCTAGAATTGACTAAATTGTACCTCTGATAACAACAAATGAAACACCCCATACCAGGTCCAACCACTGGACCTAAGTTACGAGATGTTACAAAACAAACCAAAATAACTTGTTCAATTTAAACATCAATTAATCATCATTACACATACATCAATTACTAGGAATAAAAAACAAGATTATTTCGAACTTTAAACTTCATAAAAATTAGATACAAGCTTGAATATGGACTAAATTATAAAACTTTAAAACTATAGAAAAATATTGATACCAAGAAAAGAGTATTGATATTTTATAAAAAGTATTTATACGAAAATATTTATCGGTACTATTTTGGCATTCTGCCAGTTCATGATATCGATATTATTTTAAAAGTATAAATAAAAAAATATCGATACTACTTAAATATTACTGATGCCAAATCCATATTCTATAAAATTTGAAATTGTTCATTTGGTTTGGTGTCGATACCTTAGTCCATTTCATCGATACTTTCATAAAAATGGTCAAAAATCACAAGTTGAAGAGTTTAATTAATACACAACCTAAAACTTAACTCAAAGAAGCATATGATAACATTTAACACTTAAAATAAGCATAAATAATTACATCCTAAGGGTCTAACCAATATGCCCTCAATGGCACCACAATTCAAGCATAAACAACAACTATCCAAGCCAAGACATAATCAACATGTCAACTTTAATCAATCCTCAATTAAGTCTCAAATAACATATGCCATAATCAGTGATTTATAACCAACTTTCAAATGAAAATATACTTCAACCAAAGTTCATAAGTTACCAAAGTAAAATGATCATTTCAACCATAAATCTTCAAGAAACACGTAAAATGATAAACTACCATTTCAAGATGCCAAAAAATAAAATACAAGTTTACATCCCAAATGACACAAGTCATCATCAAGTTATTCAATAGCGTAAACATACCAAAACCCTATTTACATGCCACTTATAACCTAGCGAAAATAAACAGATACCTACATAAAGTTTTGTCAAATAGTGTGTTCTCCAATGATGTTCCAATCAATAGTAAGAGTCTAAAAATCTATAAGAAAGAAAACCAAATAGATTAAGCTTACGTAAAGCTTAGTACGTTCATAAAACATAACATTACATACCAGTCAATTTAATTTACAAATCATACATAACATCAAAATAACATTCCTTTGTCTAGTTTCATCATTCTAACTATACAAATGGTTAAGCCTGAGCAGTTCATATCATCAATACATAAAATGTTAAGAATTACATGCCAAGATAAAATCAACAAAATATAATTCATCATTTCATTTCCATTTCAATAGTTAATTGTTTTTCCTAAAGAACAACAGTTAGTTGACTTTAGATATGTGGAAGGGTAATGCTCACACAAGCTAAAAAAGGGACATTAAATGATACATGATTTTGCTCACACAAGCTTCAAAAAATCTGCAACACATACAGGATCTAAAGCCATTGGCATGGTATTCATCACCGGTACATAGTACCTGAAACTGTAATCACCATGTAACAGCCCGATTTTGGGCCTAGTTGGAACAGTGGTTTCTAACCCAAGGTCAGAGAAATTATTTTTAATATTATTTTATGTGTGATGGCATGTCTATAAAGGTGCATGAAAATTTTGGTGAATTAATTTTAGTGATTTCATGCTTAATTGTGAAAAAAGACTAAATCGTATAAACTGTAAAAGTCTCAATTTGATAGCTAAGGGTGTTAAATTGATATGTATCATAAATTAAGGGTCATTAAAGGGCAAACAGACCCTAGAATAGTGCTTGGCTGGCCATGAGACAAAGAAGTCAAAATTAGGTGAGGTTTTGGTAACCTATTTTGACTAGTTATAATATTAAAATAAAAACAAAAAGGCTTCATCTTTTATTTTTCCTTCTCTTCCACCGAAAATAGCAGCCATTTGAGGAGTTTTTGAAACTTGAAATTTCAGCCACTTAGTCTCTCTACAAGTAAGTGATCTTGATGGTTTTTCTTGATGATTTTTATACTTTTAGAACCTTTGTAGCATGAGCTTTCAAATAAGGGGACTATTTTGCAAAATGGTTGAAAGTCTAGGGTTTTACCATGAGAGTGTTCATGCTGTTTTCTAAATTTTTATGGAAGAAAATAAATAATAGTTGTGAAATAAACAACTTTTGTGAAGTAGTTTTCATGGAAACCCTAACTAAGGACCATTTTACAGAAGTTGTAAAATAGTTGATAAATGTGTAATAATGAGAATTTTGGGCTGTTCCTAGTATGAAAAGTATTCATCTAGGCTTGATTAATGAGAAAATGTGATAAAAATCGACTTTCGAACCTAGAGGTAAATGGTCATTTTGTGAAAGTCTAGGGGCAAAATGGTTAATTTGCCCAATTATGAATTTTCGAGTGTCTAGATTAATATGCTGATGAAATGAATAAACTTCTATCATTTTAGATCAAGAACTACAAGATCCGAGCCTAGACCGAGAAAAATTAAAATAAGTGGACTAAGCCAAACTAGTCGTCTACATTTTGTATACCGAGGTAAGTTGTATGTAAATAACGCAACTACATTGTTATTATATGTGTTTGAATTGATATAGCATAAATTGCTTACTTGTGGTAATGAATATACATGATGATAATTGAGATAATAGAACTCCCGGGTGAACCTTTAGAACAAATCGGATATCTGTGCCATGACATTTGGGTCATTTGTGCGCTAGTGTAAGACTAGTCTGGGACATGCATCGGCCACATTATGAGAGCCAGTGTAAGACCATGTTTGGGACATGGCATCGGCATTGAGACGAGACCTATTGTAAGACATGTCTAGGGCATGCATCAGCCTCGAGATGTAAGCCAATGTAAGACATCTCTGGGACATGCATCGGCTGCGAGATGTGTCAATGTAAGACCATGTTTGAGACATGGCATCGGCACGTATAGAGGAGTCAGTATAAGACCATGTCTGGGACATGGCATCGGCACGGATATGTGAGAGCCAGTGTAAGACCATGTTTAGGAACATGGCGTCGACCTCGATTTCGATAGTCAGTGTAAGACCATGTCTGGGACATGGCATCGACTTGATGGATAAGCCAATGTAAGACCATATCTGGGACATGACATCGGCATTACACCCTATGTTGGAGGCTTAATGAATATACGATCGCATTCCAAATGGTTTAACGATGAGAGTTACAATTTAAGTTAAACGAGGAAAGTATAACCATGTTGTGAGTGGTACAGGTACCTATTTGAAATGTATTAGATGTGAGCTCAATATATGCTATGTGAAATGTATTGGATAGTGATGAGTAAGTTGTGCTTATGCCTAATTTAGTACTATGAGCATGATGATGAATGGTAATGTTGTTGTTATATTTATTGCATGCAACTTACTAAGCTTTATGCTTACTCCCTCTCCTTTCTATTTTCTTATTGTGCCGCCTAACTAGCTCGAGGATCAACAGACGTCAGAGGCATCGATCACACTATCAGCTGAAGCACTCGGTATAATTAGACTTAATATTTTGAGTATGGCATTATAGAAACTTAGACTTTTGAGTTTTATGTTATTGTTAATTGCCCAAATGTGATGGCTTACTTTAGCATCTGATTCATTTTGTATAAGGCCATGAAAAATGGCTAATATTGAAAGTTATTATATGAATGCAAGATAGTCTTTCATGAACGTGAAATTGATGGCATGTTTGAATATATAAAATGTACATACGCCTTAGCTATGATTCTTTGGTTGAGAAATCATATTAAGTTAGATTTTGATATGTTGGTTGGCATTAGATTGTGTTTTAGGGTGGAAAAAGGCTTGGTAGATAGCCTCATATTGTCCATACGGGTAGACACACGGGCATGTGTCTAGCCCCTGTGTGACACAAGGCCAGCCCCATCGGTGTATTGTCTGTCCGTGTGTCCCCTACATGTAAGAATTGCAAGTCAGTATGCATGGTAGTAAACACACGGGCAGAGACACGGCCATGTGTCTCAGCCGTGTGAAGGGCACGGCCTAGCACACGGGCGTGTGCCTTGGCTGTATGACCCTTAAGGATTGCTAATGTCAAAAACAGAATGTCAAGGTTTTCGAACACAAGTTGAGACATGGGCGTATCGAGGCCGTGTGAGAGACACGGGCAATGGACACGGGCATGTGTCAGGCCATGTGAAAACCTATGGAGGTTGAAATTTATGATTTAATTCACACGGGCATGGGACATGGGCGTGTCCCTAGATGCTTAGGCCATGTGTGTCACACGGACCATCAGCACGGCCATGTTATAATGACCACACGGATGTGTTGCCCTTCCACACGAGCGTGTGTCTTATCTCAAGGGTCATTTTTATTAAGTCGGTTTAAGGATCCAAATGGTTTCCAATGAGAGTTTAAACAAGGTTTGAAAAAGTTTTAAATTTGACCAAGTCTCGGTGACTCGAAAACGATTGTATGCATGTGGTTAAGTATGGAAATGCCTCGTGCCCAGTCCCGGCTTTGGACTCGGGTAAGGGGTGTTACATTTAGTGGTTTTAGAGCTATTGTTTAGTTGATTTTGGCTTGAGAGGTTAAATAGCTGAGGAATAAAAGTATAGTACTTGTCAAAGTCTTATGGCATAGACATGGAGTCGAGAAAGCCACATGGGAACCTGAGGAGACTATGAGAGACCAATACCCGAACTTATTCACCACTAAGATTTTTAGAGACGAAAATTCCTAAGGGGAGAATTGTAACAGCCCGATTTTAGGCCTAGTCGGAATAGTGGTTTCGGAACCACTAACCCTAGGTCAGAGAAATTATTTTTTATATTATTTTATGTGTGATGGCATGTTTTTAAAGGTGCATGAAAAAATTTTGGTGAATTAATTTTAGCGATTTCATGCTTAATTGTGAAACAAGACTAAATCGCATAAAGTGCAAAAGTCTCAATTTGATAGCTAAGGGTGTTAAATTGCTATGTATCATAAATTGGGGTCTTTAAAGGGAAAATAGACCCTAGGATAGTGATTGGCCGGCCATGAGACAAGGAAGTCAAAATTAGGTGAGGTTTTCGTGACCTATTTTGACTAGTTATAATATTAAAATAAAAACAAAAAGGCTTCATCTTTTATTTCTTCTCTTCCACCGAAAATAGCAGCCATTAGAGGAGTTTTTGAAGCTTGAAATTTCAGCCACTTAGTCTCTCTACAAGTAAGTGATCTTGATGGTTTTTCTTGATGATTTTTGTACTTTTAGAACCCTTATAGCATGAGCTTTCAAATAAGGGGACTATTTTGAAAAATTGTAACACCCCAAACCCAGCCTAGACGTTATGGCCGAATCTAGCGTGTCACATTGAAGTGTTTTAGCGAAGACCTTGTTTCCATTGAAAACCCTTCCTTAAAAAGTTACATCTCAATTACTTAGTAAAATCTCTTTTCTGTTGTGAAGCTTTGCTTAAAACATTTGACTTAAGAGAACTTGTCCTTTAAAACTTTAGTTGCGAAAACGTAGTTTTAAAAGAAAACTATAGCTTAAAAAATCCATGATCCACTTCTTTGAATTTAATAATCCAAACAATAATAAAAGGGGGAGGCCTTATTACAATCCATACTAAATGAAAATTACTTAATAAATGAGTAACTTATATACTTTTAGAACAAATCCAAATTGTCATGCTAGCTGGCCACCCAAAGTCCCTTCAGACATCTAACCTCCTACTGAGCATCACCTAAGAAAAATGAAAGAGGGGGTGAGTTTTCGCAAGCTCAGTGTGTACAACCCTCGACAAGTAACAAGCATTCATCATTCACCGTACAACATACATGCAATGCAATGCATGCAACCCACCCCAATAATCCAACCGATACACATCAGCTCTGTCCCCCATTACACATCATGTGGGGATATAAATATCAACCCACCCAACCGATCAAAATACATGGTAGCCCGATTGCAGAACTACCCTCATTGCAGTAAGCTGCCAATCATATAATGAGCTTAAAAAGCCGTCGGTGGATCCGTGGTTGTTAAGCAACCATGCGACCCTCAAATACTTCCTCCGTTCCATAATTCCCAACCCATATGCATCCTAAACAAAATATCACATGAATGCAGCAGATATACATGTAGCAATCATAAATCTTACACTCAACGCATAGGGGTATTTTAGTCATTTTTGCCCTTAGGGGCATTTCGATAATTTTCCTTTACTACGAGTTTTTACTTACCTTGGCCCGTTAACAAATCCCGTGAGCTAAGATGAATGAATACTATGCACCAAGTAGGATTCCAGAGAAGAGGAGGTGGGTCATTAAGACCGCTTAAGTACCAACCTCTCCCTAGATCCAATCCTAGACATGCACATACCCGTTGCCACACCTTAACCCTATGACTTGTCCATGGTCCTTAATAAATTAATTAAGTTTTATGCGATCATCATATACTAGGCCCAAATCTACCCCCTTATAAAGCCCAGACAAATCCACATACCTGTATATAGCACATTGGGCCCAATATCTTTCATATAGCCCATTAGGCCCAATCACATTTAAGTGGCCCACTAGGCCCAAATCACATTCATATGGAAATTAGGCCCAAATCACATTTACAGTCATGTTCACATACAATTTTCCATCACATAGCATCAATTATCAAATTTTGCCTGTTATGGGCCCAACAACCCATCGGGCCCGTTTAGCCCATTCCGGCCAGTTTGGCCAATTCACAACCCAAGTCCATGGAATCGACCATGGGCCTTATTTAATCTATCGTTTAACCCCTTACGATTGTTTGCACACTCGTAAGACTACCGTAGCCAAACTTTCGCCTTTTGGGCATTTCGGCTTTTCGGAATTTGCCAATCTACTTGTGTGTGCAGTGTATGTACACACCTGGTAATAAAACATGTTGCGATTTCCTTAGCCCTAAACTACAATTGATATCACCCTTCAATTAATCGCATGCTTAATACATATCTTTACCAAAATCGAAACCTCACCTGTCACCTTACCTTGTGCGACAACTTATAACAGCCTCTTCTTTAAGCACTAACCACGATCAACGCCTAGATTTGCACTAATCTTAACTATTAAAAACAAAATAACAGGTGGCTTGCATCCAACACAAGTCCCCCTTACCTTAACTATGACCATTCGGCCAACTAAGATCCAGACTACTTACCAAAGTCTCTCCCTTGAGGAGCCAATCGACAAAGATCCAAAGACTGAGATTTGATACCTATTCCTACCCAAGACCGATTAGAAGAAGTGAGGGACAATGATTGATACTTAACAAAACAAACCGATTGGAAGAGCGAACACTTACACTAGAACCGACTGGGTGGAAAGAGTAGTGGCAGCACCAAGGGTATTCGGCCAGAGAGGTGTTCGACCCTTAAGATTTGTGTGGCAACCAAAAAATTATTCAGCACCAAGGGAGAAAGGAAGAAAGAATCGGCTAAACCAAAAGTGAAACAAAGAACATTGTGTAGAGGAAGGAGGGGAAATCGACACAAAGAAAAGAAAGTAAAACAAAGGGTTTTCGACTTTTAGGGAAAAGGGTTTCTAGCAACAAGGTGAAGGGAATTCGGCATTAGCCTGGCCCCCTCCCATTCAGCACCTATTTATAGCCCATATACCCAAATTTCTCAAGCCCAAGCTCCCAATTTGGCTCCAGCTCTTTCTCATTTCTCATCTCCTCGTTTTTCTCCCTGATAACCCATTGATCTTTTCCTCAAATTTCTCCTCTTATCACTCCCTACAGAGTTCAAATCCAATGCCACCTCTGTCCATCCTTTAAGTAAAAATAAATCTCTTATTTGAACAATGTGGGATTCGAACCCCAGACCTCTGTCTCCAGCAACACGCCATTTATCCCTTGGGCCAACAAGCTCTTTTCTGTCCAATTTTCCCTTCATTTATTCAAAAGCCCACCTACTTACCATTAGGGTTCTTTTAATAATTAAACAATAATTTCTTTTACCCCTAGGTTCAACCTCAAACCTTGACCAAGACCTACCATCACATAATTAACACTTAACTGAAAATGCTAAGCACAAAAACAAAATTTTGAGATTTTAGGATTTTTGGGTTTCGAGATTTTGGGGGCATTACAACTCTACCCCCTAAAAGAAATTTCGTCCTCAAAATTTTACTTGATTCAAACAGTTGAGGAAATTGACATCGCATCGCTACCTCAGGTTCCCAAGTAACCTCCTCAGCCTTGTGATTACGCCAAAGCACCTTGACTAATGGAACGGACTTCCTTCTTAGTACCTTAACATTACAACCAATTATTGTATGGGCTCTTTCTCAAAGGTTAGGTCTGGCCTGACCTTAATTTCCTCAACCGCTATGACATGTGAAGGATCTGAGCGATAACGCCTTAGCATGGAAACATGAAACACGTCGTGGATCTAGCTCAGTTCAGGAGGTAATTCCAGTTGATAAGCGACTGGCCCAATCCGCCTTACAATTCGATATGGCCCAATGAACCTTGGGCTTAGCTTCCCCTTCCATCCAAACCTTAACACCTTTTTCCATAGAGAGACCTTAAGGAAAACTCAGTCCCCTATTGCATACTCTATCTCACGACGCTTAAGGTCAGCATACGATTTCTGTCTATCCGAGGCCTCCTTCAACCGATCCAGAGTCAACTTCACCTTATCCTCAGTATCTGCGACTAACTCAGGGCCCAAAACTCTTCGTTCACCCAACTCCGTCCAGCATGCTGGAGTTTGACACCTTCGCCCATACAGTGCTTCATATGGAGCCATCCCAATACTTGCTTGATAGCTATTATTGTACGCGAATTTGGCTAAAGGAAAATAGTCTTCCTAGTTACCTCGAAACTCAATCACACATCCCCTAAACATATCTTCTAATACTTGGATCACATTTTCTGATTGTTCATCAGTTTTAGGGTGGAATTGTAACGCCCCCACGCCCGAGACCATCGCCGCAGTCGAGTATGAGGTGTTACTAAGCTTAGTTTAACACTTTTAGAACTTTGGATTATTGTTTCTACATTCACAGCTTTTAAGCTACTTGCGTGACAGTCACAAGAAAAATCATATCTCGAGTTACAAAACTCAAAATCAAGATCCGTAAATTTTTCCTAAATCTAGACTCATATACCTATCTACTAAATTTTTTATAGAATTTTTGGTTGGGCCAATTAGTACAGTTTATTAGTTAAAGTTACCCCTGTTTCAGGACTCGACTGGTCTGACCTCTGTTTACTACGAACCATATTTCTCTCTGTAAAAAATTTATATGACTATGAGATTTATTTCTAATAAAACTAGACTCAATAAGGATTCTGAGGATATAAAATATACCACCTAATTATATCTTTATAATTTATAATGAATTTCTAAAGTTGGAAGAGGGGATTCAAAAACTGCTATGACCCTGTTTCACTAAAATTCAAATATCTTCTAACATATAATTCCTTTACCTATTTCATTTGTTTCATGTGAAACTAGACATAATAAGCTTCAATTTGATATGTATTTCATCACCAAATTCAATTGATACGATTTTTAATAAATTTTCAAACTCGCATCAGTGTTGCTGTAGTATTCTGTTTATGGCAAATTTCATCCTTTTTATGAGTTTTTATGCACTAAGTATCTTAATAGTTTTCCTTAACATCAAACATAATCTACACTAACCATTTTCATAATTTATCATTATCAAGCATTTCCTCAACCATTCCACAACCATACCATAAGATCATTTTCACAAAATAGGTATATTGCTATACATGCCATACTTAAATTTACAAGCCATTTACCAAAAGTCTTCCGGATAGTGTGACTGAGCCTTCGACCTATCCCGACTCCTGAGCTGGCTTGTCCAAAACTACAATGAGTAAGAAGGAGGGAGTAAGCATAAATGCTTAGTAAGTTCATATGCAAATAATAAGTAACATAACAAACAGTTATACCAATCAACATTAGCATACATCACTAAAACACATATCACATTTCTGATCACTTTTCATCATCTTATTATCTTATAGTGGTTGTATCAATACTCAACCCGAGGGTTAAATACATACCTGTCCAAAATATCCATTTCACATCACTCACCAATACTTCTCTTTACATCTCGAATATTCCTCCATTGAGTAGAACTTTACCCGTTGAACACATCGGAATATAATTCGGATACATGGATAATTTGCATATAAGTGCCACATATTCAATCAAGCAATCATGTAACCCACCCATAAGCGAACTCGGACTCAACTCAACGAGCTTGGGCGTTCGCATCCATAAGTGAACTCGGACTCAACTCAACGAGTTCAGATGCCTAGTTACATCTCACAAACTCGGACTCAACTCAACGAGTTCGGACATTCGCATCCATAAGTGAACTCGGACTCAACTCAACGAGTTCGGATGCTCAACCATCCTAGTGACATGTCACTTGTATCCTAATCTATTCCTAAGGTTCAAACGGGCTTTTTCCTCGAACACTTATCCTTGCCGTCTTCCGTAGGATGCCGAAATCAATACTCGGTAACAATTATATTTAACAAGTAGTTCACATAATTTACATATTATTTGAAATTAACCACAAAGCATACATTTCATAATAAAATTTAGCATAACATATAATTAACATCAATAACTTAAAAATAACCATTATACTACATTATTTACACATGAACTTACCTTGGTACCAAAATACAAAGATTTTGCAATTTAGTCCATAATCTTTTCTTTTCCTCGATTGAGGTCGATTCCACGTCTTTCTTGATTATGGAGCTTGGAAGCTTGAAACAAACCCTAGCTATGGAGAACCCTTGAAATTTCGGCCTAATGAAGAAGATGGACAAAAATTGGCTTTTAATTTTGTTTTTAATTCATTTTAATAACTAAATGACCAAAATACCCTTACTACTAAACTTTCCAAAATTCCTTCCATGTCCTAATTTTGTCCATGAACTTAAAATTGGTCAAATTGCTATTTAAGACCTCCTCATTAATATTCCAAAACAATTTCATACTAAAAACTTCTAGAATGCAAGTTTTGCAACTTATTCGATTTAGTCCCTACTTTCAATTTAAGCACTTTAGGCATAGAATTTCATCACGAAATTTTCACACAATCATGCAATCATATCATAAACCTCAAAATAATTATAAAATAATTATTTCTATCTCAAATTTGTGGTCACGAAACCACTATTCCGATTAGGCCCTAATTCGGGATATTACAACTCTCCCCCCCTTTAAGGATTTTCGTCCTCGAAAATCTTACCTGTAAACAGATGTGGATATTGATTTCTCATAGTTTCTTCGGATTCCCATGTATCTTTTCTACTCCATGCCTTTGCCACAACACCTTCACAAGTGCAACATTTTTATTCCTTAGTTGTTTGACCTCTCGAGCTAAAATCTTAATCGGTTCTTCTTTGTAGGTCATATCTGGTTGTAGTTCAATTTCTGTCGGTGAAACTACATGTGAAGGATCCGAACGATACCGACGTAACATAGATACGTGGAACACATCATGAATCTTCTCTAATTCAGGTGGTAATGCTAGCCGATATGCTACCGGTCCAACTTTTTCAATTACTTCATACGGCCCAATAAAACGCGGACTTAATTTGCCTTTCCGTCCAAATCTAAGGACTTTCTTCCATGGAGACACCTTTAAAAATACTTTATCACCAACTTGAAATTCAATGTCCTTTCGTTTTAAATCTGCATAAGATTTCTGTCTATCTGAAGCAGCTTTCAAACAATCTCGAATTACCTTCACTTTTTCTTCAGTTTCTTTTATTAGATCAACTCCATAAATCTAATTTTCCTTGAGTTCAGTCCAATACAAAGGCGGTCGACACTTACGACCATACAATGCTTCATAAGGTGCCATTTTCAAGCTCGTCTGATAACTATTATTGTAAGCAAATTCCACCAACGGTAAGTATCTTTCCCAACTTCCTTGAAATTCCAATACACAACATCTAAGCATATCTTCAAGAATCTGAATTATTCTTTCTGATTGTCCATCAGTTTGTGGATGAAAAGCAGTACTGAAATTTAACTTCGTACCTAACGCGTCTTGCAACTTTTTCCAAAACCGCGAGGTAAACCTTGGATCTCTATCTGAAATAATCGATAATGGTATTCTGTGTAATCTAACAATTTCTCTAATATACAGTTCAGCCAACTTGTTAAGAGAATAATCCGTACGTACCGGGATAAAATGAGCCGACTTAGTTAATCTGTCAACTATTGCCCAGATGGCATCTTTCTTTCCTGGAGTCAATGGCAATCTTGAAACAAAATCCATAGTAATCCGATCCCATTTCCATTCAGGAACCATAATAGGCTGAAGTAATCCCGAAGGTACTTGGTGTTCAGCTTTCACCTATTGACAAATTAAGCATTTGGACACAAACTCTGATATATCTCTTTTCATTCCATTCCACCAATACATTTTCTTCAAGTCATTATACATTTTCGTAATACCCGGATGAATCGAGAAATAACCACTATGTGTTTCCTGTAGGATCTTTTGAATCAATTCCTCATTCTTCGGTACACAAATTCGATCTTTAAACATTAAGCACCCATCAGCACCAATTCTGAAATCTGATCCCGTATCAGCTTCACACTGTTTTCTTTTGGCTAGTAAATCTTGATCATTTTTCTGAGTTTCAGAAATCTCTTGTAAAAACATCAGTCTTGCTCTTAACTCTGCTAGAATCGAACCATCATCTGACACTTTCAACTGAGTGTTCATAACTCTCAAAGCAAACAACAACTTTCTGCTCAAAGCATCAGCAACCACATTCGCTTTTCCCGGATGATAATCGATAACAAGCTCGTAATCTTTCAATAACTCCAACCATCTTCGCTGTCTCAAATTCAAGTCTTTTTGTGACATCAAGTACTTAAGACTTTTGTGGTCGGTATATACCCGACATTTTTCACCATACAAACAATGTCGCCAAATTTTCAAAGCAAACACCACCGCAGCCAATTCCAAATCGTGAGTAGGATAATTCCTCTCATGAGGTTTTAACTGCCTCGAAGCATATGCCACCACTTTTCCTTCCTGCATGAGCACACACCCCAAACCATTTAAAAAAGCATCACTATACACCACAAATTCTTTACCTAATTCGGGTTGTACTAACACTGGTGCGTCTGTTAATAACTTTTTCAATTCTTCAAAACTCTGTTGACATTCTTCCGTCCATTCAAATTTAACATCCTTTCGGAGTAATCTAGTTATAGGAGCAGCAATTATAGAAAATCCATTTACAAACCGCCGATAATACCCAGCTAGCCCCAAGAAACTTCTAACTTCAGTTACATTTTTCGGTGGTTTCCAATCAACAATGGCTGAAATTTTACTAGGATCAACCCATATACCATCACCTGAAACAATATGACCCAAAAATCCAACTTCCTGGAGCCAAAATTCACTTTTACTAAACTTAGCATACAGCTGCTTATCTCTCAAAGTTTGCAAAACTGTCCTCAAATGCTCAGCATGCTCTGTCTCATCTTTTGAATAAATTAAAATATCATCTATAAACACCACAACAAATCTATCCAAGTATGGCCGAAATATGCGATTCATTAAATCCATAAACACAACAGGAGCATTTGTCAATCCGAATGGCATAACTAAAAATTCATAATGACCATACCTTGTTCTAAAAGCAGTTTTAGGCACATCCAACTCTTTTACCCGCAGTTGGTAATACCCAGATCTCAAGTCAATCTTTGAAAACCATGTCGCTCCTTTTAGCTGATCAAACAAATCATCAATTCTTGGCAACGGATACTTGTTTTTGATTGTCACCTTGTTTAACTGCCGATAATCAACACACAACCTCATAGAACCATCCTTCTTTTTCACAAATAACACGGGAGAGCACCCCAAGGTGAAAAACTCGGTCTCACAAAACCTTTATCAGTCAACTCTTGCAACTGTGACTTTAATTCCTTCAACTCTGCTGGTGCCATTCTATACGGAGCAATAGAAATCGGAGCTGTTCCCGGTATCAAATCAATACCAAATTCTACTTCCCTGACTGGAGGCAAACCCGGCAATTCTTCTGGAAATACGTCCGCAAATTCACACACAACCGGCACTGATTCAACTTTCTTTTCAACTTCTTTTGTATTAATTACATACGCCAAATAAGCTTCATAACCCTTTCTCAAATAACTCTGAGCCGACATCGAAGAAATCATACTAGATAATGCCTCTGATTTATCTGATTCAACCCGCAGAGTTTCACCATTTCCACATTTTAATTCTATAATCTTTTCTTTGCAATTTATTTTAGCATCCTGCAATGTCAACCAATCCATACCCAAAATAACATCAAACTCATTAAACGGCAACAACATCAAGTCGGCCAGAAAGTAATGATCCCGAATCATTAAAGGACATTTCTTGCTTACTTTATCAACTATCACGCATCTGCCTAACGGGTTCGACACTCTAATCATAAATTCTGTGTTCTCAACAGGTATATTCATACTAGACACCAGTTTCATGCATACATATGAATGAGTAGAACCGGGATCAATCAAAGCAATAACATTAACATTATAGAGAGAAAATGTACCGGTAATCACATCAGGTGAGGAAGCATCTTCACGTGCCTTTATGGCATAAGTTCTAGCTGGAGCCCTTACTTCAGATTTAGCTGCTGAATCTCTGGCTACATTCTTGCTGCTTGCTTCATTTCCAGCTTTTCTCGAATATCTTCCTCTCGAGTCTGCACCACTAGCTTTTGTATTCTGAAATTTTTCTTTTTCAGCTCTCTCTGGGCAGTCTCTAATAAAATGATCCGGAGAACCACATCGAAAACATTCATTTGCTCTACACGGACCAAAATGATTTCTACCACACCGCTGGCACTCAGGTTTAACAAATCTCGAGTTCCCTACACTGGCTGCCGAAGTAGTCTGGGATTTAGGACCTACATTTTTCTTCTTATAATTCCCATATGATTGCCCAGCTGAAGCTTGGGAACGAGGATTCATATTCCTTGACTTTCTAGGTTGCTGTGAAAATGAACTGCTCATCGGTCTTTTCTTCCAATTTCTAGTCTCAGCCTCTACCTTTTTCTTTTCTTTAAGTAGTTCTTCAGCCTTGGAAGCTCGATCAACCATTACTACAATTTCTTTTAGTTCAAGGATCCCGACAAATACTTTAATGTCTTCGTTAAGCCCGTCTTCAAATCGTCGGCACATCTTGGCTTCTATAGGAACATATTCCCTGGCATACTTACTTAATCGAACAAACTCTCTTTCATATTCTGAGACTGTCATATTACCTTGCTTCAGCTCAAGAAACTCTTTACATTTCTGATCAATAAACCTTTCACTAATATATTTCTTCCGAAACTCTTCTTGAAAGAATTCCCAAGTTACCCTCTCTTTAGGTACCACCAAAATCAAAGTCTTCCACCAATTATAGGCTGAATCTCTCAACAAAGATGTAGCACATTTCACACATTCTTCAGGTGTACAAGATAATTCATCAAATACCCGGATAGAATTTTCAAGCCAGAACTCTGCTTTCTCTGCATCATCATCAATATTTTCTCTAAATTCTTCAGCCCATTGTTTACGAATTCTGTCAACGGGGGTTCTGTGAAATTTTATCATATCCATACCTTGAGGCATCAGGGGTACAGGTTGAGGAATTGGGGGAGGTGGGGGAGGTCGTACATTTGGGTTCGTACGAACGAACTCAGTGTACCATGCACTCATCATTTGGAGAAAGGCTTCCCGACCCCTTTCTCCTCCTCCCTGACCAACAGTAGGAGGTGGATTTTCAGTCAGCGTTGCTCCTTCAGCCGGAGCTGGCGCATTACTCTCTACTTCATCTGTCACAGCTGGATCGGGATCCATTTACTATATAACAATCTTTTAAAAAGGTCAGAAGTCGTCACACTATCACAATTCATACATATGGCATGTATAGCAAAATCCGTACATAAAACACGTAGTCCGAGAACCGACTAAACCTGCTCTGATACCACTAAATGTAACGCCCCCACGCCCGAGACCATCGCCGGAGTTGAGTATGAGGTGTTACTAAGCTTAGTTTAACATTTTTAGAACTTTGGATTATTTTTTCTACATTCACAGCTTTTAAGCTACTTGCATCACAGTCACAAGAAAAATCATATCTCGAGTTACGAAACTCAAAATCAAGATCCGTAAATTTTTCCTGAATCTAGACTCATATACCTATCTACTAAATTTTTTCTATAATTTTTAGTTGGGCCAATTAGAATATTTTATTAGTTAAAGTTACCCCTGTTTCAGGACTCGACTGGTCTGACCTCTGTTTACTACGAACCACATTTCTCTCTGTACAAAATTTATATGCCTATGAGATTTGTTTCTACTAAAACTAGACTCAATAAGGATTCTGAGGATATAAAATATACCACCTAATTATATCTTTATAATTTATAATGAATTTATAAAGTTGGAACAGGGGATTCAAAAATTGCTATGACCCTGTTTCACTAAAATTAAAATATCTTCTAACATATAATTCCTTTACCTATTTCATTTGTTTCATGTGAAACTAGACATAATAATCTTCAATTTGATATGTATTCCATCACTAAATTCAATTTCTATGATTTTTAATAAATTTTCAAACTCGCATCAGTGTTGCTGCAGTATTCTGTTTATGGCAAATTTCATCCTTTTTATGAGTTTTTATGCACTAAGTATCTTAATAGTTTTCCTTAACATCAAACATAATCTACACTAACCATTTTCATAATTTATCATTATCAAGCATTTCCTCAACCATTCCACAACCATACCATAAGATCATTTACACAAAATAAGTATTTGCTATACATGCCATACTTAAATTTACAAGCCATTTACCAAAAGTCTTCCGGATAGTGTGACTGAGCCTTCGACCTATCCCGACTCCTGAGCTGGCTTGTCCAAAACTACAATGAGTAAGAAGGAGGGAGTAAGCATAAATGCTTAGTAAGTTCATATGCAAATAATAAGTAACATAACAAACAGTTATACCAATCAACATTAGCATACATCACTAAAACACATATCACATTTCTGATCATTTTTCATCATCTTATTACCTTATAGTGGTTGTATCAATACTCAACCCGAGGGTTAAATACATACCTGTCCAAAATATCCATTTCACATCACTCACCAATACTTCTCTTTACATCTCGAATATTCCTCCATTGAGTAGAACTTTACCCATTGAACACATCGGAATATAATTCGGATACATGGATAATTTGCATATAAGTGCCACATATTCAATCAAGCAAATCATGTAACCCGCCCATAAGCGAACTCGGACTCAACTCAACAAGCTCGGGCATTCGCATCCATAAGTGAACTCGGACTCAACTCAACGAGTTCGAACATTCGCATCCATAAGTGAACTCGGACTCAACTCAACGAGTTCGGATGCTCAACCATCCTAGTGACATGTCACTTGTATCCTAATCTATTCCTAAGGTTCAAACGAGCTTTTTCCTCGAACACTTATCCTTGCCGTCTTCCGTAGAATGCCGAAATCAATACTCGGTAACAATTATATTTAACAACTAGTTCACATAATTTACATATTATTTGAAATTAACCACAAAGCATACATTTCATAATAAAATTTAGCATAACATATAATTAACATCAATAACTTAAAAATAACCATTATGCTACATTATTTACACATGAACTTACCTTGGTACCAAATACAAAGATTTTGCAATTTAGTCCACAATCTTTTCTTTTCCTCGATTGAGGTCGATTCCACGTCTTTCTTGATTATGGAGCTTGGAAGCTTGAAACAAACCCTAGCTATGGAGAACCCTTGAAATTTCGGCCTAATGAAGAAGATGGACAAAAATTGGCTTTTAATTTTGTTTTTAATTCATTTTAATAACTAAATGACCAAAATACCCTTACTACTAAACTTTCCAAAAATTCCTTCCATGTCCTAATTTTGTCCATGAACTTAAAATTGGTCAAATTGCTATTTAAGACCTCCTCATTAATATTCCAAAACAATTTCATACTAAAACTTCTAGAATGCAAGTTTTGCAACTTATTCGATTTAGTCCCTACTTTCAATTTAAGCACTTTAGGCATAGAATTTCATCACGAAATTTTCACACAATCATGCAATCATATCATAAACCTCAAAATAATTATAAAATAATTATTTCTATCTCAGATTTGTGGTCACGAAACCACTATTCTGATTAGGCCCTAATTCGGGATATTACAGGAATGTCGTACTGAAGTTCAACCTAGTACCCAACACCTCATGCAGCTTCTTCCAAAATGGCGACATGAAACGTGGGTCCCTATCAGATATTATGGACACTGGCACTCCATGCAATCTTACAATCTCCTCCACATACAACCTAGCCAGCTTTTGTAATGAGTAATCAATATGAACCGGTACAAAATGAGTAGACTTGGTTAACCGATCCACTATAACCCATATCGAGTCTTTCTTAGTAGGCGTTAAGGGTAGCCCACTAACAAAGTCCATAGTGATCCTTTCCCAAACCAAATTGGAATCTTTACTGGCTGAAGCAACCTTGAAGGCAACTGACGCTCCGCCTTCACCTTTTGACAAACCAAGCATTTACTTACGAACTCCATTACCTCGCGCTTAAGTCCAAGCCACCAATAATCACAAATTCTGATACATCTTGCTCTTGCCAACATGTATAGCATAGAGGCTGCTATAAGCTTCTCGCAGAATAGACTGTCTTATATCATTGTCCTTAGGTATACACATTCTCCCACGGAAACACAACACTCCTTCACTGTTTAACCCAAAGTCCGATGTCTCCCCATTCTCTACTTGTCTAAGACGAGCACCCAAGGTCTCATCCATCAATTGCTTACTCCTTATCTGCTCGTTCCACATCAGTTTTACTTGAAGCTCAGCTAATAAGCTACCATCATCCAACAAACTTAGACGGGCGAGCATAGCCCTCAAGTCCGACTTAACCTTACGACTCAATGCGCCAGCTACCACATTCGCTTTGCCAGGGTGGTATTCAATCGTACAATTGTAATCCTTCAATAATTCCACCACCTACACTGCCTAAGGTTGAGCTCTTTTTGGGTAAGGAGGTACTTCAAACACTTATGGTCTGAATAAATTGTACACTTTTCCCTGTATAAGTATTGCCTCCATATCTTAAGCGTGAAAACCACCGTAGCTAGTTCCAAGTCATGAGTTAGGTAACTCACCTCGTGAGTCTTAAGTTGCCGTGACGCATACGCAACCACATTTCCTTCTTGCATCAATACACATCCCAAGCCCAAATGCAATGTGTCACTATAAATCGTAAACTCCTTCCCAGCCACTGGCTAAATCAATACAGGGGCCTCAGTTAAAACCTTTTTAAGTTTTCCAAAACTCTCTTGCTGTTTGTCTGTCCAAACAAATGGTGTCCCCTTCCTCAACAACTTAGTTAACGGTGCAGCAATTACTGAAAAGCCCTCAACGAACTGCCTATAATACCCTA
Source organism: Gossypium hirsutum (assembly GCF_007990345.1). Lineage (NCBI taxonomy): Eukaryota > Viridiplantae > Streptophyta > Magnoliopsida > Malvales > Malvaceae > Gossypium > Gossypium hirsutum. The sequence goes on along the minus strand of NC_053432.1, from coordinate 25,065,794 downwards.
CCAAACCCAAAAAACTTCAGATTTCTGACACTGACTTGGGTGTTTTCCATTCTAACACTGCTTCAATTTTCCGGGGATCTATCTTACTCCCCTCAGCTAACACCACATGTCCAAGAAAAGTAACCTCCCTTAGCCAAAATTCGCACTTACTGAATTTGGCGTACAACTGCTTCTCCCTCAAAGTCTGCAACACAATCCTTAAGTACGCATCATGCTCATCCTCATCTCTTGAGTATACCAAAATGTCATCTATAAAAACTACCATGAACTGATCCATGTAGGGTTGGAAGACCCGATTCATAAGATCCATGAAAGCGGCTGGTGCGTTCGTCAGCCCGAATGGCATCACCAAGAACTCGTAGTGCCCATAACAAGTTTTGAAGGCTGTCTTATGAACATCCACCTCTTTAACCCTCAATTGGTGATACCCCGAATGCAAGTCAATCTTCGAGAAAATAGAAGCTCCCCTACACTGATCAAAAAGATCATCGATTCTTGGCAGAGGGTACTTGTTTTTAACAGTTAACTTGTTTAACTTCCGGTAGTCGATGCACATTCCCAACGTCCCATCTTTCTTCTTCACGAATAACACCGGTGCTCCCCACGGAGACACACTTGGTTGGATGAATCCTCGATCCAAAAATTTTTGAATTTGTGCCTTAAGTTTCACCAACTCCCTTGGTGCCATCCGATAAGAGGCAATGGACACCGGAGTCGTACCAGGTAACAATTCGATTCCAAATTCAACTTCTCAGTTGGGCGGCAACCTTGGCAGCTCCTTCGGGAAAACATTAGGGAATTCCCTAACTGTTCTCAACTCCTCAAAAGTAGGGCTCTTAACCTCTGTATCACTAATGTAAGCCAAATGGGCTTCGCATCCTTTCGTACCAACTTCTCAGCCCTTAACACTGAAATCACGTTCGACAGATAATTCTGGCGTTCACCAATCACCACCACCTCCTTGTCCTCCATCGTTCTTAACACCATGCACTTTGCAGCGTAATCCAAGGTGGCTCGGTGTTTCACTAGCCAGTCCATACCCAAGATTAAATCAAACTCACTAAACAGAAACTCCATCAAGTCCGCTAAAAAGGTAACCCCTTGAACTACTAAGGGTACCTCCGTAAACAACTTACTTATCATAGTCATCTCATTCGCAGTAATTTCAAACATATCACCCAAAGGTTCAGTCATATTGCATACAACATACGAATGCGTCGATCCAATTTCAATCAATGCAGTGTAAGGTAACTCGTATATAAAGAACGTACCCATTATCACATCTGGGGCATCCCCGTCTTTTTGGTGACGAGAAGCATAAACCAAAGCTGGCTGCCTTGCCTCAGCATGGCCTGCATTTTCGTCTGGTGCTTCACGTCCATGTCCATTGCCATTACCGCCCCTGGCCTGTCCATGACCCCTTAACGGTAGTTGACCACCCCTTGGTGGCTGAGCACCACCTCGGCCCACGAGTGGCACTTCGTAAAGAAATTTTATTGTTTAAATGCTTAATTCGGTAAAAATGACTAAAAAGCGTAACACATAAAAGTTGAGTACTATTGTTTAAAGGTATTAAATAGCTATGTTTTATTAATATGGAAGTTCTTATAATGTTATTTGACCTTAATTTAAGTTATTGGACATTCATGTCCTTGAATTTCATGATATAATAAGTTTAATTATAAGGTTATAATGGTAAATTATGTATTTAGTTAATAATAATAAAACAAAAACTTAATTTGGTGTCATCTTCTTCTTTCAAATGATTGTAAAAGAGAAAAATAAGGGTTTTTGAGCTTCCATGGTTTCGGCAACTTCAATCCTTGATTAAGGTACGGTTTGAACTCAATTTTTAATGATTTATATGTTTTTGAGCTCGTTGTAGCTGAATCTAACTAGCCCGCACCTTTATTTTGAAACTGTTATAGATTTGGAGATATGCTATTGTTGAATACCTAGGTATTTTGAAGGTTCTTGTTAGATTATTGATGGTTGTTAATAGTTATACAAGTTTTATAAAGTGATTTTTGACAAAAATGAGAATTAGGGATTAAATTGTAAAAGATAGAATTATTGTGGTTGAAAATGTGAATAAAATGAAAATATGGACTGTTATGTGATTATGTGGAATTCGAAAATACATGGGTTAAGGGTAAATTGCATAAATTTGTCATTTTATGTATAAAGGACTAAATTGCAAAGTAATCAAAAGTCTAGGGTAAATTTGTAATTTGGCCAAAAATGAACGTTTTAGGCTAAATTGAGTTGAATGATAATTAAATGAGTTATTTGATATCATATAGATCAAGATAAGCAAATACCGAAATTAGATCAAGGGAAACGAAAAGTAGACGAGTAAACGCTAGTTTTCATCTGAGCAATTCAAGGTAAGTTCGTATAATTAGAATTGAACTTTACTATACTTGCAATGGATGAATTGAATGTATATAATTGAATTATTTGAGATATGATTGCCTTGATGATATATCAAATCTGTTACCGAGCCTTGGTTGAACTATGTGAATTCATTGGATACGAGTGACGTGTTACTGGAATTACCGAAATGGTCGTGCTCCTGCATTTGTTTCGGACTCACCATAGCTTGTATGAGCTTACTGTTTTAGCTCAGAAGAGCTTACTATTTTAGCTCAGAAGAGCTTACTGTTTTCAGCTCAATAGAGCTTACTGTTATCAGCTCTTGAAGAGCTTACTGGCCATGTCTCGAAAGAGCATGTATGATGATGAATTGACAGATTTTTGAAATTGTTCACTCGATTATCCTTTCAAGTTCTAATAGATTCAACGGGCTTAAATAATGTTATATGAACAAGTTATGGATTATGTATTAGTTAAATGACTAACATGTGATGATATTATGTGATTAGGATGCTTATATTGAATGGTTGGCATTATATTGTTGCTTTGATTACTTTAAATGGTAAGTTTAATTTTGAATTATACGGGCTTACTAAGCTTAGAAGCTTACTCTGTTTCTGTTTTTATGTCTCATAAAGGTTCGTTAGCTCGCTTGTTCCAGACAAGTCGGAGTTGCACGTCACACTATCCAAATTTTCGTTTGGTATTTTGAACTTATGTAAATATGGCATGTATAGGCTAGTTTGATAGTAAAAGCTATGTTTTGGAAACATGGTTTGAGTATGAAATTGTATATAAGTTAAGCTATGTGATTTGGCTTATTTGGTACCATGTTTTGGTTATGTATTTATGTGTTTGAATATGGTATGTTTTGGTATGATAATGTTTGAATGAAATTATGCAAAGGTAGTCTTGATTTATCAAAGTTAAATGGATGAATTGTGTATGTTGCTATATAGGTATATAGACATGTAAATGGTAAGTTTAGATATGGCTTATAACGTGTATTGAAATGGTTGATTTGGTTGCCAATTGAATGACTTACATATGGTCAAATATGAATGTAAATTCTTATGTTTTAGGGTGGAAACTTTGGCCATTCAAATAGCCTATTTTTGTTCATACAGGCAGAGACACGAGCGTGTGTCTTAGCCGTGTGCGACACACGGTTATGTTGCACGGTCGTGTGTCCCCTGGGGTACCCAACGAATTAAAGTCAGTATACCCTCTAGTTTTGACACGGCCTAGACACACGGGTGTGTCTATTGGTTGTGTGTGGCACACGGACGTGTGGTTGGCCATGTGGCCAAGTCAGTAACCTCCTTAATTTTCACACGGCCTGGCACACCAATGTGTCTTGTGGTCGTGTGGACAAGTCAGTATGTACGCCATGTTTTGCCATGGCTTAGACACATAGATGTATCTAAAGCCATGTGAGGCACACGGCCTGTTCACACTGGCATGTAACCTTTGAAAAGTTGAAAATTTTCTAAGTTTCCAAAACTTTTATATGTTATCAAATTAGTCCTAAATGCATGATTAAAGCTTTAATATGATTGTTTTTAAATATATTAGAATGTGAATGATTGATGGTTACTGAAATGAGATAGAATTTTTTTAATGAATGTTCTGAATTGAGTTACAGGTCTGGTAACGCCTCTTAACCTAATCCGGTGACGATTACGGATTAGAGGTGTTGCACAGAGGGGAACTAAAGACACGGCTATTAGATCTGAGGCTTACGCACTTGCCAGAGCTTATGCTATCTGCGCTCGTGAAGAAGCTTCGTCTCCAGATATGATTACCTGTATTTTCACTCTCTATGATACTAGTGTTGTTGCATTGATTGATCCCGGATCGACTCATTCTTATGTATGTGAAAATTTAGTATCCAGTAAGACTCTGCCTGTTAAGTATATTGAGTTTGTGATTAGAGTGTCGAACCCCTTAAGCCGGTGTGTTTTTATTGATAAAGTATGCAAGAATTGTCTGTTGATGATTTGAGATTCATATTTTCAAGCTGATTTGATGTTGTTGCCATTCGACGAGTTTGATACAATTCTGGGTATGGATTGGCTAACGTTGTATGATGCTATTGTGTATTGCAAATTGAATACTATGGATTTACGTTGCCAGATTGATGAGATTATTCGGATTGAGTCTAGTGATTTGAATGGTTTACCGGTAGTGATATCTTCGATGTTAGCTCAAAAGTATGTGAGAAAAGGTTGTGAAGCTTACTTTGCCTATGTGCTTGACTCTAAAGTGATCGAAAAGAAGATTGAATCAGTACCAGTTGTGTGTGAGTATCCGGATGTGTTTCCTAAAGAGTTACCAGGTTTGCCACTGATTCAAAAAGTAGAGTTTGGCATTGAGTTACTGCCAGGGACAACTCCGATTTCAATAGCTCTGTACAAATGGCACCGACCGAATTAAAAGAGTTAAACGCTCAGTTGCAAGAATTTACTGATAGATGCTTTGTGCGACCGAGTTTTTCTTCTTAGGGTGCACCAATTTTGTTTGTGAAAAAGAAAGACGGAACTTTGAGAATGTCCATCGATTACCGACAGCTCAATAAGGTGACTATAAAGAATAAATATCCTTTTCCAAGAATTGACAACTTGTTCGATCAATTGAAAGGGGCTACAGTGTTTTCAAAGATAGACTTGAGATCGGGTTACTATCAGCTGCGAGTTAAAGACTCTAATGTGCCAAAAACTGCTTTCCGAACGAGGTACGGACACTATGAGTTTCTGGTTATGCCCTTCAGACTTACTAATGCACCTACTACTTTTATGGATTTAATTAATAGAATCTTCATACAGTATTTGGATCGATTTGTGGTTGTGTTTATAGATGACATTTTGATCTACTCTCGTAATGAATCCGAGCATGCAAAACATTTGAGAATTGTGCTACAGACTTTGTGTGATAAACAGTTGTATGCAAAGTTCGGTAAATGTGAGTTCTAGTTGTGTGAAGTTGGTTTCTTGGGACATGTTGTGTAACGCCCCAAAAATCCTTAATATTTATATTCGCATGTTTGTGTTACACAAATACATGTCTGCTTCAATGGTTAAGTATCCTGGGAAGAGTCTGAGAAGTCTTGGGTTCAAGCCTTGGCTTGTGCAAAAGTTTTGTTTTAAATGAATAAACCCCTGTCTCTAGTTAGTAGGTTTATAAATAAATATGGGTTTAACATGTCAGAATGGGTCTGCCGGTCTGGTGGTTAAGTGGAGTGGCGAAATGTTAGTGGACTTAAGTTTGAGTCCTGGTATGCGCAATGGAGTGTTTTATTTTTTTGCTAGTGCCGTGTGGGTGTTTGAGTCTAACCGAACTACTAAAGAGTTGTAATGGGTTTTGAATTTGGTGGTTGAGAGAGAAGTGGATGGCTTTGAGGGATTTGAGGATGAAAATGTGGGAGTTTGAGGGTAATGGGAGAGTTGGTGTCGAACTTGAACTTTTGTTTATTAAGTTTTTAGTTTTGGATGGTACTTTCTCCCCATTTTTATTTCTGTCGACTGTTTTCTCTCTTGGAGGCCGATTATTGCTAAGGGTGCATACTAATATCTTTCTTTTTTATTCTATTCTGACGTTGTTTTCTTCTACTCCTCTAGCAAACGTCCATTTCTTACTTTCTTCAGCCAAACACTCTTCCACTCAATCTCACAATTCTTTCGGTTTTGGTTATTTTCTTGCTGATCATCTTTGTTACAGCCCTAAAATGACCCTAGTCGAAAAGCGGTTTCAGGACCGCTAAACCGAGTCACCAAATTATTTGAATATGATATTTATTGTCTAAAATATGTGAATATGAATGTGTGAAAGTTTTAAGCTTCGATTTAGTCGATTGCATGTGAATTTAGTAATAGGACTTATGTGTGACACTTTTGAAATGTGATAGGTTAATCCATAAGGATCTATTAGTGCATGTAATCAAAGGGGTGGACTTGCATGTCAATTTCCCCCATTTAATTACTAGTGGCCAGCCATGACAAAGGGTGATGGGCAAAACATGTCATAAAACATGTTGTGCTAATGGTTTATGTGAGAAAGGATAAAATAATAATAGGAAGGTAAATGATGACAAAAAAAATGTGTGTGGTTGCCCCCCCTCCATTGCCGTGAATGGAAGAAAGAAAGACTTCAACTTTTATTTTTCTATCTTGCTTCCTTGTCTCTTTCAAATGAAGCTAGAGAGAAGAGGCCGGCTGCATGTAGGGGAAAACCATGAAATTTGTTTGCTTATAAGTTGAAATTTTCAAGTAGAAGGCTAAAAGGGGGAGGAGCAAATTGAATAGGTAGAATCGGTGTTGGGAACCTTGGTGAGTTTTCCTTGAACTTTTATTTGATAATTGTTGAAACTGTCAAATTGCTGTCCGAATTTTACCTTGTTGGTATTGTTAATTGCTGCCTTGTTTATGCTGTCTAAATATTGTATTATTGATGCTGTCCGAATCAGCCTCCGAATGTGATATGTTACAGCAATTAAGCCAAGTGTTGCGAGTCCTCTTAGGCTGCCCACAACGCAACGTTTCAATACTAATGTTACCATGAATTTACCTTCAATTGATGGTGTGGTGTATATACATTTTAGAAAGAAAGATGTTGTTGTTTAGTTGAATTTTCATTTGATAAATGTTCATTCGGTCAAATGGGAGAAGAATGAGATGAATTTAAATGTTGTGGTTTATTATTTTAGTTGCTAAATGAAGAAAAATCGGCTAACAAGGGAGTACTAAGGCCGAATATGATCTTGAATATTAGTGGTGTAGTTGCCGAATTTGAACTATGAAGTTATTAAGTAATGTGTGTGTTTTAAGTGATAGAATTGAGTGAATGCTTGGAATGTGATATGTATGAATTATGTGTTAAATTAAGGTTTGCTAAGCTAGCTATTAAGATGAAGTGAAAATGTTAGTAATTGATTGCTAGTGTATATATGTGTACTAGCCGAGCTTTGAATTTAAATAATGGTTGGAGCACCGTGTGTTGTAATGAGATTATTTGAGTGAAATCATAGATATTTATATGATGAATTCAATTGTGGATATACATGCTTAAATAAGATGCATACATGAATGAATAGATAGCTTGGTGTTGCATGTATTCGGTCATAAAGGTGCACATGAGGAAATGTTAGATTAATTGTATTAAATTGCTCAATGTGATTAAAAATGCGTATGACCATTTTGTGTTTGAGCTATAGGTGGCCATATGACCTATCAAACTCCTTGTCATATTCGGCCATAAGCTAGCATAATGAGACTTTAATAAGTTAAATTTGTTTGAATTAGCTCAAGAGCTTAGAGGACCAAAGTTGGATAAGGGAAGGGAAAAAGTGATCGAATAGCCGCCGAAATCGTTCGACCACATCCGAGGTAAGTTTTAAGTGATTAAATGTTGAGTAAATTCAACTATAATAGGATATAATGAGTTGATTTAATAAGATATGATGTGGCCATGATATGTCTTAAACTCAAACGGTAAGTTCCTAAGTGTTTGGACTTGGAAATTTAAGAGCAAATTGTAATAATTTGCTCAGGACAGCCGCAGTAAAGTGATTTAAGAAAATCACTATAAATGTTTGGTGTGGAATTATAGGCTGAATAAAATATACGATCAAAGCTTAATTAGTCTAGTTTCTTATAAAAGAGACCGTGTAAGCAAAGGAATTTCCTATAAAGAGATATTTAAAGTTGTGTGAGACGGTGTCAGAATGACTCCGAAATCCCCTGTTCTGTTTTAAGAAAATCACTATAATTTGTACAAAAATGGTTACAAGATAAAATTTATATGCTTAGACTCCTTAATGAGTCTAGTTGCAAATGAAATCAAATAGAACATACTTTGAATTCTGTACAATGAGAATTTTGATTCGTAGTGAAGACTGGTCAGATTAGTCAAACAGTGAAATAGGGGAAACTTTAAGAAAAATCTGGTATTGATTAGCCAAACCTAAAATTCTGAAAAATTTATGGATGAAAGATATACGAGTCTATATTCAGGGAAAATTAACGGCAAGTGATTTGGAGTCTTGTAGCTCCGGTTATAAATAATTTAGTGACCATTGCTCAGGAAAACAGCTCGTAGTGAGTATTTGATTTTGTTGTAAACATGGATAAAACTTGTTTTAGTTGCTCATAAGCTATTGATTAAACCCATACTTGAATTCTAAATCGTGATATTGTAAGTTTATGAGTATTCGAATATGAAATGATAGTATGGCGTAAAATTGAATTATTCATTGGAAAGTGATGGATGTAGATTCGGCCAAGACCAAGTCTGTACATGATAGTATATGTGGTATGTGAAGTATATTTGAATAAATGTGAAAGTGTATATATGTGATAAGTCCTAATGGCCGATGTGATGAATGTGAAAGTGTATATATGTGATAAGGCCGAATGGCCAATGTGATGAATGTGAAAGTGTATATATATGTGATAAGGCCTAATGGCCGACGTGATGAATGTGAAAGTGTATATATGTGATAAGGCCTAATGGCCGATGTGATGAATGTGAAAGTGTATATATGTGATAAGGCCTAATGGCCGATGTGATGAATGTGAAAGTGTATATATGTGATAAGGCCGAATGGCCAATGTGATGAATGTGAAAGTGTATATATGTGATAGGGCCGAGTGGCCAACGTGATGGATGTGAAAGTGTATAAATGTGATAAGTCCCGAAGGGCATTTGTGTCAGTACTATATCCGGGTTAAAACCCCGCAGGCTTTATGTGAGAATATTATCACTGATTAATGTCCGTAGGCTTCGTGCTCGTACTATATCCGAGCTCTAAAGACCCGATGACTACGTGTGGAGATTTTGTCCAGGTAAGCCTCGAACTAAAGGTTTTGCTGAAGATTCAAGTAAAGCGTAAGATTATACAACTTCACAGTAACAATTGGTAATAAATATGTTCAATGCGTTAAGTTGGTCAGGTATCTATTTTGAGATTATATTTAAGTTTGATTTAGACTAAATCACAAGGTCGTTATGTGATGCACATGTGAGTAAAGCAATAAGACTGTTCTATGATTATTGTGCATTTGGTCAATGTGGAAAGTCAGGAAAAAAAATATGTAATGTACCTATGATCATAAGAGGTCACTATCAAGTGAGAATTTATCTGCCTATTATATATGATGAGATGTGCATATTCGGTAAAGGGATGGTATGTCCGAAGGAAGAGTGAAATAAAAATACGAACAACTATGTTATAATTTGATTGTTATCTGTTGACACTGCTTAAAACTTACTAAGCATTGTAATGCTTACTCCGTGTACTTTGTTTCCTCTGTTTTATAGATCTCATTTGGAAGCTACAGGCTCGGGGATCATCAGCAACTAGTCACACTATCACTATCCACTGTTTGGTACTGCTACGTTTTGGATTATCTTATGGCATGTATAGAATAGACTAGTAGTGAGAGGATATTTTGGTTAATGTATATAAGCCATTCGAAAATGGCATCTTTTGAATGTGTACTTATAGAAGTTTAAATTGTATCCCTGACTGTCTTTAGTACTTATCTAAAGGAATGTTCAAAAAAAAAAAATTACTGTTCTGATATGAGTTTCAAGACTGGTAATGCCCCTTTATCTATTCCGGCGACGGATACGGGATTGGGGTGTTACAATCTTGGTTGCTTTCCTACCGATTTTCACCCTTCTAATTCTCTTTACTGAATTAGTCGTTGCTATATCTTTTGTTCCCTTTAGCCTTGTCTCTTCCCACGACAGATGTTCTTTCCCCCTCTTTTGCCGATTCTTTTCCTTCTTCTCTTCCCTCGTTGTGCATCTCCTTCTTTCTTAGTTACTACTAATCTTTGAGTTTTGCTCTTTGAAGTCCAGAGTTGATTCAGATGATTTTGAATAAATTTCATAATAGTCGATTGTCTGTTCACCCAGGTAGTACAAAAATGTATAATGATATGAAACAGCTTTACTGGTGGCATGGTATGAAAGGAGACATTTCTGACTTTCTTTCAAAATGTTTAGTTTGCCAGCAAGTAAAAGACGAGCATCCGAATTGTGGTTACCTTGGACTCTTTCCTTTTCAGTTTTAGCCTTCAATTGACTCATCTTCTTTACACGGTTCTGCTCTTTTGGTAAGTTTGATATTCGTTTGCTTCAAACTATTCATGAGAATAATTGTTAATAGGATTCGGTTGGAATGCAGGTAATCACTGAAGAGCTAGTGATCAGTCTTTTACAACGGTTTGAGTGTGCAAGGCCTCAGGTGGCAATCGATCTTAGTTGTTCAAACAAGGCAGGTGGCAATTGATCTTTTAGACAAGTGTTGTTAAGGGGTCATTTTAATCCAATTGTTAAGTGATTAATCGTGTGTTATGATTGAATATAGGTTTGGAGTGCTCAAGAACGGTGTGCGCATTTTTCGTAACCAGGTGTGTGTAAACACAACCTCACAAACTGAAATAGGCAAAAAAGTTAGAAATGTGAACCGTTGACAGCACACGGGCTTGCGGCTGCCCATGTCGTAGGCCGTGTGATCAAACACAGGCGTGCGATTGATGAGGCAGGCTATGTGCGATTTATGAGTCGAGTCGAATTGGGTCGAGTGGGCCCCACGGGTGTGTGGAATTATTGGGCTAGGCCATGTGATCTACATGGCTAAGGCCAGTTTTGGGCCTTGTGGGCCACACAGGCGTATGGGCCCACATGGGCAAATGACATGGGCTTTTGGGCCAATATTCGCTGATAAGCTGCTAAGGTTGCATGGGTCGCCCAAGACGACTGTGAACCTACTGTTGGATTGGAAAGTGTATTTAGACCCCTGATTGACTAAAATGACTTTATACCCTTATATGATATAAACATCCGTATGGCTGTATATGAGGCATGATGTTAAAACTGTACTAAATGCATGTATAATACTATGATTTGGCATGACATGTATATTGCATTGCATTAGGTTAGAGATTATATTATTCGGAGGAAGTGCACTGAAAGGCCTCGAGCCTGATTTACTGGCAGCTCAGCTGCATATTACTGTTTAGTGCCGCATTCAGTACTACTTGGAGTGTAGGGTTGAGTGGGTTGATTATATCCCCACATGGAGTGTAGGGCTGGACGGAGATGGTGTGTAGAGGCTGGTTGGGTAGGGTTCTTGTGATTGCATATATGTGACTATTACTGTACTGTACTGAGATGGGCTAAGGCCCAAACTGGACTGACATTGTTACTGAAAAAGGGTTTATGCCCAAACTATAATTATCTGTATGCTATCTGTTTTTGTGCATGGGGATCACACATTGAGTTTTCGTAAACTCACCCCTTTTGTCTTACTGTGCAGGTAATCCCCAGACATAGGTGGATCGGTGCAACGAGGGACTCAAAGGTGGTCACACAACCGCATATATTTCATAGTTGATTATGATTATAAGTATTATTATTTGGGGTAATTTTTACTGTAATAAGTCCTTTATGGATTTTACCTTAATTTGGGATTTGTTTTTCGATGCTTATGATTCATAATCACTAGTGGTAGGAAAACATGGGTTTTCAAAAGTTACAAATGTTTTCTTTCAAAACACTCACCGCTACTTAAATTGTTTTAAAAGCTTCCTCAAATTATAACGACTTGTAAATAAATGTAAAATGTTTGAAAATAAATAACTTGATTTAGTGATAATATAAGATAACAAAAAATGGATTATCTACGACTTAGTTTTCGAGAGCACTTTCATGTGACATCGCCAGATTCGGCCATAACATCTGGGCCGAGTTTGGGGTGTTATCTGTTGTATTAGCATCAGGTATTCGGGTTGATCCGAGTAAGATTTCTGCGATATTAGATTGGAAGCCTCTGAGAAATGTATCTGAAGTCCGAAGCTTTTGGGGACTTGCTGATTATTACAGAAGGTTTGTAAAAGGTTTCTTTATGATTGCAACCTCGATGACGAGACTACTTCAGAAAGATATTAAGTTCGAGTGGTCAAAAAATTGCCAGAAAAGTTTTGATCAGTTGAAAGCTTTATTGACTGAAGCTCCGGTGCTAGTTCAGCCAAAATCGGGTAAAGAATTTGTAATCTTTAGTGATGCATCTTTGAATGGTTTAGGCTGTGTTTTGATGTAGGAAGACAAAGTTATAGCTTATGCCTTAAGATAGTTAAAGCCACACGAAAAGAATTATCCGACGCATGATTTGGAATTGGCAGCTATTATGTTTGCGTTGAAGATTTGGAGCCGCTATCTGTTCAGTGAGAAATGTTATGTTTATTCTGATCACAAAATCTTAAAATACTTGCTAACTCAGAAAGATCTGAATTTACGACAGCGAAGATGGTTAGATTTGTTAAAAAATTACGTGCTTGTAGTTGACTACCATCCGGGAAAGGCCAATGTAGTTGCTGATGCTCTAGTCGAAAATCTCTGTTTGTTCTGCGTACAATGAATGTGCATATAGGTCTATCTGAAGATGGCTCAATTGAGCTGAGTTGAAAGCGAGACCGTTATTTATGCAGCAGATTTACGAAGATTGGAAAGTCGATAATGATTTGTTAGCAAAACGGGCACAATGTGATTCGAACCTTGATTCAGAATTTTAGATTGATGCTGATGATTGTTTAAGATTCAAAGGTAGAATATGTGTTCCGAGAAACTTAGAGTTGCTATGGATGATTTTGAATGAAGAAGATAGCAGTCGATTATCAGTTCATCCGGGAAGCACAAAAATGTATAACAATTTGAAACAACTTTACTGGCGCCATGGTATGAAACAAGACATCTCTGAATTTGTTTTGAAATGTTTAATCTGTCAACAAGTCAAACCAGAGCATCAGGTACCATCTGGGTTACTTCAACCGATTATGATACCCGAGTGGAAATGGGACAGAGTCACGATGTATTTTGTATCGGGTTTGCCTTTGTCACTGGGCAAGAAAGATGTGATCTGGGTTGTTGTGGATAGATTGACTAAATCTGCTCATTTCATTCCGGTTCGCACAGATTATTTGCTTGAAAAGCTTGCTGAGTTGTATATTTTTCAGATTGTGAGATTGCATAGAGTACTTATTTCTATTGTTTCAGATAAAGATTCGAGGTTCACATCACGGTTTTGGAAGAAACTGCAAGATGCATTAGGTATGAAACTATATTTTAGCACTATTTTTCACCCACAGACGGATGGTTAATCCAAGCAGATTATTCAAATACTTGAGGATATGTTGAGATGTTGCATTCTTGAGTTTGAAGGTGCGTGGGAACGATACTTACCACTGATTGAGTTTCCGTATAATAACAGCTTTCAATCGAGTATCAAAATCGCTCCTTATGAGGTTTTGTACGGTCGCAAATGTCGAACACCTTTATATTGGACTGAACTAGTGAGAATAAGATACACGTGGTCGATTTGATCAAAGAAACTGAACAGAAAGTGAAGGTGATTCGTGATAGTCTAAAAGCAGCGTCAGATCGTTAGTAATCGTATGCAGACTTGAAATGAAAAGATATTGAGTTTCAAATAGGGGACAAAGTGTTTTTGAAAGTCTCACCGTGGAAGAAAATACTCCGATTTGGTCGTAAAGGCAAATTGAGTCCGAGATTTATTAGGCCATATGAAATTATTGAGCGTATTGGGCCGATTGCTTACAGACTGTTGTTGCCACCTGAGTTAGAAAAGATCCATAATGTATTTCATGTTTTAATGCTTCGACGATATTGATCTGATCCATCGCATGTGATTTCCCCGTCGGAGGTTGAGATTCGATCCGATATGACATACGAAGAAAAACCGATCCGAATTTTAGATCGCGAGGTTAAAGAATTAAGAAATAAGAAAGTCTCTTTAGTGAAAGTCTTATGGCATCAGTACGGGGTAGAAGAAGCTACATGGGAGCCCAAGGATGCTATGAGAGAATGTTACCCAAACCTATTCGCTGGTAAGATTTTTGGGGACGAAAATACCTAAGGGGGGAGAGTTGTAACAGCCTGGTTTAGACCTTAATTGGAATAGTGGTTTCAGGACCACAAATTCGAGTCAGAAAAATATTTTAATATTATTTTTTATGTTTATAATATGTGAATTGATATGTGTGAAAATTTCGTGTGAAAATTTTATTGTTTGTGTGCTCGATTTAATTAAAAGGACTTAATAGCGTAAAATGTAAAAGTGGCTAGCTAATTTTTGAAGTGCTACATATCTATTGTTTTTATAACGTGGAGTCCTTAAGATGAAATTACACCCTTGAAATCATGCATGGACGGTATTAAACATGAAATATATAGTTTGGTTATTAATTTTAAAAGGTTAATATGGTAAAAATGCTAATTAATAATGTTATAATAAAACAAAAATTAAAATAGACATGCAAATGTTCATCTTTTGGTCGAATATAACAAAGAAAAAGAGAAAGAAAAGAGTTTTAAAGGTTTGGCCCTTGTGTTCTTCAAATTAGGTATGTAATTTGTTCAATTTTTGATAATTTTTACGTTTTTAATATCGTTGCTTTGAGTACTAGCTAGCCCATGTTTGAATTTTTGAACTTGATGATGTATTCATGAATTTCCATTGTTGATAGCTTTATGATTTTTGTGTTTGATGATGAAAAATAAATATATGTTGTTAGATTGTCAAGTTTAATTAAGTGATTTTTTATAAAAATGTCTATTTAGGATTAAATTATAAATTTTGCAAATTGAGGGGGTCAAAATGTGAAATAAATGAAACATATGGGCTTATATAGGCTAGGGTTAAATTCGGCCTAGCATGGGTGTATTCAAATTTTGAATATTTTGTGTTTTGTGAAATATGGACTAAATTGTGAAAAATGTGAAATGTTAGGGGCAAAAGTGTAATATTCCCATTTATGTGTTTTTGGATGAATTTGATTGAATATTTGATTAAATAAGTTTAATTTATATTAATTTAGATCAAGAAAAGAGAAAATCGAATTTGGATCGAAGGAAATCTAAAGTTGTTGAATAGTCGAATCGGTCTGTTCGTTATTGTACGAGGTAAGTTCATAAGTAAATAAATGTCGTTAAATTCAATTTTATATATTTTAATAGTGCCAAATTGAATTATTACTTGTGTATATGTATATGTCAAATTAAATTAAACATGGGAGCAATAATTACGAGGTTGAATTGATCGAGTTACGATGTTCGAAAGCCCTGTATGAACCTTAGGAATAGTTAGGATACATATGTCATGACATAGGATTTTGATATGTGATTTCATATAAGACCACATCTGGGACGTTGGCATCAATTCGTGATTTACGTGTAAGACCATGTCTGGGACATTGGCATCGTATATGAGTTCGTGTAAGACCCTGTTTGGGACAGTGGCATCGATATGTGATTACATGTAAGACCACGTCTGGGACGTTAGCGTTGTATGAGCTTTTCGACTATTCGAGTATCCTTATTAATTCTGAATAGTTCAACAGGCAATATCGAGTTAAGATCGAATATGAAAACGAGCTAAATGGTTCAGGTACGTATGAAGTTAATTGATTATGAAAGTAAGTTAAGTGAAGTACTTGTAATGAAGATATGAAATACGTTTCATACAAGAGTGAATTATATATGTTTTTGAGATTGTTCATATTCGGCCTAGTAGATTTCAATGCTAATGTTTATTTGATGAATTATTTGCTTATGACTTACTAAGCTATTCAAGCTTACAGTGTGTGTTTGTTTAATGTTCTATAGATTTTGGAAGCCGGTTACAAGCTCGAGGATCGTCAAGGAAATCCGTCACACTATCGATCGCTTTTCGGTGTTCTATAAGTTTGAACTTTGAACTTATGGCATGTATAGACTAGATAGTATGTTTGAACTTGAAGTATTTATATATATTTAGCCATGCGAAAATGGCTTGAGCATAATGCCAATGTTTGTGTTTATTTGGTTGTGTTTTCAACTCATTTTGGAGATATGTTTTATGGTGAATATGCTTGTGGTGTTTGGTTTTGTGATTTGGCAATGTGAAATGCTAGGTATAATATACAATTGGTATTATGGTTTTAGGTTCAAGTTGACAGGCATGAAAATTTAGTTTTTTGCATGAATTGTTTGAGTATAGGAGTTCGAAAATAGCTCATAGATTTGTTCTTATATGCATAAAGTTGAAATAATAAAAGATGTATATTTATTTTAGTTTTAAAGTCCCTTTTATGAGTATCATATATGTATAAATGTATATGTCTTATATGTCGTGTATGTTAAAATAGTATACTAGTAAGCTAAGTATATTATGAACTTATTAATTATGATAAAAAATGGTGATTGGTACAATAGTAAAATGGATGTGAATTAATGGATAAGCTAATGGTTACTTTGGTACATAGTTAATGGCTAATGTTGGATGAGAATTATAGTTAAAATTTGGTTGGTGTTTTGGTTATACATTTGTAATTTAGGTATGGTAAATTGGCATGTGAGTGTACTATTAGTTGTTATTTGTTCTCAAAATGGTTTAAATTAATATGGTCATATAGGCATAGTTTTGTGATTAGAAAAGAGGAAAGATTAGTCTTAAATCATATTTGTTTAAATGAATTATATGTAAATGTATGACCATGACCAATGCCGCATATGATATTGGACATAAAGTTTTGTGATATGATTTGTTTGGTCTTTTAAATGTATGTGTATAATTATGAAGTTAAAATGTTTTATTATTTATTAAGTATTCAAATATTATTTTAATAATGAGCATATGATTTGTGTATATATTTATATATCCAAACATGTTATGTATGACTTTGAGGTATGCTTATTAATGTGCAAACATAATTATATGATTGATAGGGATTCAGACAGTTTTGAGTTATGATTCGTATTTGCAGTATGACTAATAATGTACATTTAATGTTTAATATCTAATATTCAATTAGTCTTATGCTTTTTATATGAGAATAAGATCTGTGCGAATATGTTATGTTCGGTAATGCCTCTAATCTCTAGTCCGATGATGGATACGGGTTAGGGGTGATACACTCATCATGTAATAACTTTCATATGTATATTCCATATTACATGTGCATTTTGATAAAAAAAATCATTTTAAGTTTAATTTAATCATATCAGAAATTTACCCGTTGAATTTATTTGAAATATCGATGGATACACTCATGAAATACACTTTAGTGTACACTACTATAATTCATCAATTCATATCCGGAAGTACCCAATTAAGGCACATGATCAACAAGCACACTCTCGAGCTTTGTAACAGGAAGCTCACACAGAGCCATTTTGGAAAGCTCATAAAGAGCCTATCAGGAAGCTTATCCGAGCTATATAATGGGAAGCTCATAAGAGCCATAATCAGGAAGTTCACAAAGAACCTTGTCTTGAAGCTCCAGATAGCCAATATCAGGAAGTTCAAGCAAGCACTATCGGGAAGCTTACAAAGAGCCAATTTAACAGTAAGCTCACGAAGAGCCTTTAATCGGGATGCTCATAAGAGCTAAGGTGTGTCCACAAAAAATGTAGGATCACAACCTATCAGGACACTCCGAAGAGCTATAACGGGAAGCTCGCTAAACCATATAACGGGATGCTCTTTCGAGCTATGATGTATCCGCAACATATGCTGGACTACAATCAATACAGGAAATCCTGTATCCATCGACTTTCAAACGGGATTTGACATTTATCAATCATTATCGAATATTCACTCAATTTCACATTCATGACAATTATACAATTCACATGTACAACATTTAATTCAAACATATAAATGTACACAATTTAGTTACACGAACTTACCTCGATACTTGTTTGTATACGAAATCTACTAATTCGAGACTTTTTCTTTTCCTCGATCTAGCTTCGAATTTGAGTTATCTGAATCTATATAAATGAATTTAATTATAAATTTAATCCATTTTATACTCAAATGGATTCATTTTACACCTTAGGTAAAATTACCATTGTGCCTCTGAACATTTCATAAATTCCAATTTATTCCTTAGGCTCAAAAAATGAAATTCATGCAATTTAATCATTATTCCAAGCCTAAACAAAAATTCCATATAACATTTACAGCACATGTATTTCACAAAATTTAGAATTTTTTCCATAACTTTTACATCTTTACAATTTAATCCCTAAACCATATTTTCATCAAAATTCACTTTGTAAAAGTTGTTTATCTATCAACAACCTTTCATTTTCTACCATAAATTTTAAAATTTCAGCATATTCATCCATGGAATAACTTCTATACTTTGATTTCCTTTCAAATTAATTCCCAAAATAGATAGATTAAACTATCTCTATCTCAAAAATATAAAAATTACTAAAAACGAGACAAGAATACTTACCAATTAAGCTTGATTAGTTTCCTTTCTCTTTCCTAGGGTTTTCATGGAATTTTTGGGGATGAAGATGATATAAAATGATATTATTCTATTTAATTATTTATCATCCATTAATTTTTCCATTTTCCAATTTAGTCCTTGCTTTTTTTTCTAATTTTCCATAGATGATTTATCAAAAATATCTACTAACTTTTCTTTAATGGTCTAATTACCATATAAGGACCTCAAATTTTGAATTCCATAGCTATTTAATCCTTTTAGCTAATAGAATTCAACTTTTGCATTCTATGCAATTTGGTCCTTTCCATAATTAAGCACATAATCGATAAAATTTTCTTATCAGAATTTTCATATGACATTCCTATCACAATGCAAACCATGCAATAATATTAAAATAAATTTTCTTTTAGGCTCGGATTTGTGGTCCCGAAACTATTGTTCGATTTCACTAAAAATGGGTTGTTACATTAATCATGCTTTTTAGTTAATGGAATTCAATAAAGATCACGTTTTACGTCTTTTATGATTTAGTCTTTTTTCCTTAATTAACTAATTAAATGCCAAAATTACCTAATCAAATTTTAATACGACTCTCATATAACTTAATACATATTAAATAAATAATATTTTCTAACTCACACATCAGATTGTGGTTCCAAAACTATTGTTTATGACACTACTGAAAAAGGGGTTGTTACAGTGTCACACTACATATGTGTGTTCGAACTCATGGAGAAAACTCACTGGATCTTCCCTTTCATCTTCATTAAAACGGAGATTGGAAATAACACAAGATATCAAAGATGGATTAAGCTCAAAATGCAAGACACTAATATAAGGTGTAGTGATACCAGGCAATAACCAACTCTAGTTATACCACATCATGTCAAGCAAAAACGTCATTCATTGAACAAATTAGAGGTGCCCTCGCCCCAAGAAACCTCAAGCTTTTATAATGAATAAAAGAAAAAATCAAATAAATGAATCATAATAGTTTATCCAATTAAGGCAATAAACATTTCAATATGAGGAAGGAAAAATGCCATATCTATAAACCTAGTTTTGGCTAATTATCTCCCTAAAAACATACATTAATCACCAAAAAAATTTACTTCGTCATACATGAACTCCCCGACAACTGCGCCAAGAACTTGATCGTGCCCTGGTGTACGTGTATCGAGGCTAAGAATCAACCCTAAAAAAACAAATATCGTGGTTTACTACAAGTATGACAGGCCTGTTGTAATATTTATGAGTGTACAATGAAACACTTAGAGTATTCTAAGGATTGAACCCAAGAAAGTTTCGAGACTAGGTGATTTCTAAGCGACAATCATGCAATTAAAGAGGCTAGTTAAACTCACTAAATTTCATAGTACGACAATTCATTATCAAGATTAATTAAGCTAATTAACTATTGAAAGTTAAAAAGGACTAAACTGTAAAATAGTTAAAATTACACAATTAACAAATTGGATAACAAACAAAGGTTGGTTCACTTTCGTGCTGCTAATCAATCTTTGGATTAGGGATCTAAATCGCTTAACTCTTAATTTTGCTCAATTTTACCTCTCAGTCTCCACTTGACCAAGTTAGACAAATTAGTCTAGTTTATCTCTCGCCCTCACCAAACTAACCCAAGACCATAGTTAATTGAAATGATGAAGGTTTATGAAATTGGTTAATTGATATGGCAGATAATCTCGATTTTGATACATGAATGATAAATGTTTTGGTTGATTAATAGATCTTCATATAGGATGTTATATGTATGTATGTGTATGATGTTGTAATTTCTTAATTGACTTGAACCATGGAAGTACCACTGAGCTTTATCACTCAGCGTACGGTTTGTTTTCTCCGTGTGCAAGTATAGGTAAATCTCAAAGTTTCAAGACGTGATCCAGCATCTAAATAGCGATCCTCGACCTAGTAAATTTTGTATAATCCTGTTTTATTTAGTATATGGCATGTACCTAGGTTAAGTCAGTTTTTAGTATAATATGTGATTTTACGAACATTTGAAGTTAGAATTAGTATCTTGGAAATGGTCATTTGGTCGGATTATGTATATAAGTATGTCACAAAGTTTGAAATGCATAAAATGTTGTTATGTTCTGGTCTACTTGAGCATGTACATATGTCAAATGGTTTTGAATGGTTTGTGTCATGAAACTAACTTATATGTTGAATGGTAATGATTGAAATGGAATTGTATGTTAAGGTTAGTTTTTGAATTGAATAGGAAATTTGATGAATTGGTTGGGTTGAAACAATTAAGGTAATATATGAAGCATTGAAAATGTGTTTTTTTATATTTAAAAGGTTGAAAATGACCTTGGTCGATTAGTTAGGCCATTTTGAGTGGGTACCTATTTGGGCCATTTAGAAACAGATAGTCACGTCGCGACGTTGGACCCTTGCGACGAGCCTAGTCTATATGTTGTGTTGCGACGAGGAACCTCAGAAGTCGTGACGTCACCCCGAAATTTTGAGAACATTATAATTTTGTCCTAATTCAAACTTGGGTTAGCAATAGAGCTTTTTTAAGCTCATATAAGACTCGAAATGATTGTATATTGTATTATATGTTTAGATTACACATAATTGAAATGTTTAATGGTATAAAATGAATGTAATTTATCGTAGTTGCTCCGTAAACAAATGTGACATCTTATAGCTCGAACCCGATGATCGGGTTGGGTATGGGATGCTACAATACAAATAAAATTTTCAATTGTCTTAAAAAAATTAAATCTATAAAAAAAATGAATTTCCCATCAAATATACAGATAAAATTATTGAAATAGTCCCATATGGAAAATCGAAAAATCTTGGACGTTACACAAGAGTTCTTACCTTGCCCACACTTTCTCTCACTAGAATTATGTTCTTACACTAACTAGCAAACCCTAAATGAGTGTGTAATTAAAATGACGATGATGAGTAGCGACTTAAATATGGTTTCTATTAAGTGATTTTATTAAAATGAAGAAAAATGATGAAAGTTTAAAGAGGAAAAGGTGAAAATGGCAAAGGAAAGAAATGAAGTGCTTCTTCTCCTTTCTAAGTATAGTCGGCTGGTATGGTATGAGAAATGGGGGTTCTTTCCCGTATTTTAACATTTGAAAATACAATATTAATGGTAAAAAGTCAAACACGTGTGGTTAATATTTATTTTTAATGTAAAAATTTGTTTAAAATGCTTCAAAAATCATTCCATCACCACATACACCTATAAACATTAATATATTAACACGAATATCTATCAAATGACAAAAATGCACTTAAGAGTAAATTTTTTTAGTTTACCCCTCAACTTGTTTTTTACTCGATTTGGCTCAAAACTCTAAAAATAATTTAATAGACTAAGTTATCACATTCCAAAAGCTCAAATGCAATAATTCTAAAGAAAATTGAGTTTTCATCAAATAATAGCCAAGGTCATTCCACAAATGGATTGATAATCCAAGACTGAGGTTCACGACTCAAGTTATTTTTTCAAACTTAAAGGTCCACTCAAAATTTTAGACGATTTAGGCTAAAATATTAGCATGTTTAAAATATAGGCCGAGCTTCGACTCGAACATTCAAGGCTCGAACCTAGCTTGACATATTCCCTTTTCTAAGCTTATAATATAATATATTATATTATTTTTATATATTATGTAATTTATAATAAATAAAAATCAAATCTATAGTAATATGTAATATTATAATTAAACATTAAAAAATATTTAGTTACTTAAATGAACATTTTATAAAATTATTAAATATTAAATTAAAAATAATATAAATATTTTAAAAAATTTAATATATTGTATCTAAATGAGTTTAGATTAAATATTCACATATATAAATAGATTAGATGAAATTTTAAGTTTAAGTTATACTAACTTTAAATAAACATAAAACATTAACTCAATTTAAATCCGATTCAATTCAGTTGACAAA
This sequence comes from Gossypium hirsutum, assembly GCF_007990345.1. Lineage (NCBI taxonomy): Eukaryota > Viridiplantae > Streptophyta > Magnoliopsida > Malvales > Malvaceae > Gossypium > Gossypium hirsutum. The sequence goes on along the minus strand of NC_053432.1, from coordinate 25,043,160 downwards.
CATTTTCTTTTTGTTAACTTATTTTGATTAATCCATGAACACTTGTGCATTTCAGCAAGTGAAGGATAAAAATCATAATGAGAATAGCAATGATGCCAATAATGAAGGGCAAGCATGAATTGAGTGGTAGCTAAAATTTTTGCTTATGGACAGTTTGAAACCTAATCTACACCGGCAACTGCATGATTCTGTACAATGACATGATATTTCCAATCTAGCTATATCACACTAAAGAATATTTTAAGGGAGAAAAAAAAGAAACAAAGAAACTCATATGAAATGATAATAATAGACCACTTTTATTTTTTTGAAAAAATAAATAATATACAAAAGGGTGCAAATGAGAATAATAAATCAAAATATCGGTCTAGGTATTGGATCAACTTTTAGACTGAAAATGTTGTGAAAAAACAATAATTTTGATGTCGTTGGTTTGAGTTTACATAATAAGAGCAACTCTCTAACAAATTTCCTTTACTGCATACGCATAGGATTTATAATTTTTCCCAAATCATCATCAGTGACGTTGAATATCACTTCTATGCTAACCAATCACTTTCATGAATAACTACAAAAGTTTTACGGTACGTTCCAAGAAAGAAAGAAACGTTTACTAAAATTTATAGCATTGAAAAGTTTTTTTTAAGTTAAAAGTTTTGACATGCCTTTCGAATGTATAGTAAAACTGTTCGAAAAATTATCTTTCCAACAAGTTATACTTTTTTAACTTTTTTTGTTAACTTGATAATTAAAATCTTCAACGAGATTTTGTCTTTTGTTTTTTCTCTTCTTAATTTAATTTTGAAATAGTTGAAATTTAATATGAATATAAACGAATATCGAAGATCTTTTTTAAAAAATTATGATATAGTAGGCTTTTATTATTTATACTATCATATAACATAAAATAACACGATTCTATTATTGTTACGAGCCAATTAAACATTAATTTGATTAGAAAAAAATTAAAAGACATTTATTTTAGAAAACTCTGAATGTGTGATCTTTTTCATAATAAATAGAAAAAAAATCATAGGAAAATTTAAATATGAGATAATAAAGATTTTAATTTTTTAAATATTATCATTTCAATTGATTTTAATTTTTTAAATATTATCATTTCAATCAAAATCTCATGTCTAGTTTTCATGTAATTCTTTTTTTTTATTCAGAAATCAGTGTTGTACAATTTTTCTCACTCAGTAATCTAATATGTGTAAACTAGCAAGGTGCCATATTAGTTCGTGAAAAAGATTAAGCAACCAACACCATCGATAGAATAACGCAGAGATCAAAATCTTAGCTTTCTTTGTCCCATCCCCATATCCTATATCATCAACCATGCTGCCATCATTTTCAAGATATTATATTATAATAACATTGTATATAAAGAATCTTATAAAAGGGAATAGTAGAGCGAAAAAGAATAAAGAAAAAAGATCTTGCTGAAGAATCAAAATGTTGTGAAAATATCTTCCATGAATCAGCTAAACTGAAATGAATGAACTGAAGGGTGCAAGAAGCACAGAGCATTTTCATAATCCTGGAAACAGAAAGTAAATGTTGTGCGGCTGAATAAGGGAAAAAAAAAATATAGCCACTTAGCAAGGGCACAAATTCACCCATTTTTAATCGTACATAAATAATACACAGTCACAGATCACTTTGATGATATTCTGCTTTTATCAGTTTTAATCGTACATAAATAACTGTGGTTATGGCATGGATGGAGGTGGAAAATTGGGAGGGTGTTCCTCATCTTTATCTTGTCTTCTGTTTTTGGAGCTGTGGAACTACCTGAAGAGACACCCATATATATTTGAGTATGAGGACTTTGGCTACTAGTAAAAGAAAATATCTAAGTAATTAAACCCCGCACATGCAATCCATTTAGAGGCAATAAAAGAGAATGGAAGTTTTTATTTATTTGGGAACACTAAATATTTATCAATGTCAAGAAACAGTTAAAAAAGACAGTTAAGTTGTAAAGATTGGAACTCGCAAGCTAACTGGGTCCATATAGCACCTAGGTTTAATAATGATGGACTAAACTAGTCCCCATAAATTAGTTTTATTTTTATACATTTAGAATGTTGGTTTGTCTAGTTATTCACCAAAGAAGTCCAGTTAGTTTAATATGGTGGTGACCAACCTGATCTTGGAAAGAATGATGCGGTTGAGATGGTCTCCTTGATCTTTTATCAGGCCTGCCCTTCGTTTTGCTTCGTTTTGCTTCGTTTTGTGCCGATAAAATCTACTGTTGGGACAACACAAAGAATAATTAAAAAAGTAAAGCTAAGAAGTCTGCTACAAATATCTACAGGCATTTTATATTTTCTAAAAGCAAAAGCTGGTCAAAAACGCTTTTTTTTTTGTAGAAACTTTATATAGTACAGCAAATTAATCCCTTTTAAAATAATTTTAAATATAGTTTTTCAATTTTGAGAAAATGAACTAGTAAGCATAATTAATAAGGAGAGTAATGCTTAAAATAATTTTATATAATTTTTATTTGTGTAATAAAAAATTTAACATTTAATATTTTTAATTTTATCATCTTAAACTTAATTCTAAAAATAAATTTAACTTTAACATTTATACAAATATTACAAGATACATTTGCTATTAAAATTAAATCGATAAAATATATAAACTTTTACAATTAAACTTATTATTATAACAATTAAAATAATGTACAATTATAGATATTAACATCATAATTAAATTATTTATTTTTAAAATTGAATGGATTAAATTACTATTTTTTTTAGTAATCGTTCTTTTTCCAAATAAAAAACGCATTTTAAACGACTAAAATAAAACAAATTTACCAGTCAATATTTCACACCTTTCTACGCGTCACCCTTTCCCTGTATGCCCCCCCCCCCAAAAAAAATAAAATAAAATCTTCCAGGTTTCAGACAAACAAGGCTTAATGGTTTAAACAAGTAGAGAAAAACCTGAAATCCCAAAGGAAATACCTGAAGTGACGTACTTGTTTCTTTTATGAACATTGTGTTTGGAATCGAGAGTCGACTCGCAGGTGTCGGGGAGGTGACGATCGAGACGGAGAGTGTAGCGATCGTTGTTCTCAAGCATTGTACGGACGAACCAAGCTTCCATGGAGTTAAGGAAGTGCACATGCTTCTCCTCCGTCCATGACTCACCCTTTGGGTTGCTTGGCACGTGCGACTCCATGCCCACCGCCTCCATAACCAATTGAATTTAAAACCCAAAATACACACACCCTTTTCCTTTTTTCCCTCTTGGATTCCGGAGAAACCAAAAAAAAAAAAAAGTTGGCGGGATTAGGGTGTTTCTAATTTCTTGTATTTGCAGACTGGGATGTAAAATTTTCGTAAAGCTATATTTGTAAAGCGGAAGAGGGGTTTCAGGGTTTTATAGAGTGCGGCCGTAGGGTTGGGTTTTCTTTTTGACCAGCAGCACCTGAGCTTCAAATAAATAAGACCTCTCTCTCTCTCTCTGATTACAATAGCTATGTTGAGACTTGAGGTTACCAATATTTTGTACTTGCTGCTTTTATTTGACACCTGTTTAAACTTCTTTTTAACTTCCTAACGATAATTTAAAAGAAAAATAAAGAAGGATATTAAAAGCTTTTTTTCTCCCAAAATTCTAAAAGCTGTTTAAGTAACTAAAATATATATATATATTTTCTCTAATATTACAATTTTTTTTAACTTAGTCCTTAAATATTTCAATTTTCAATTTTAATTCATATGATAACATGACACTTTGAGATTACATCATGTTATCATTTAAATTTTAGTTAAAAATTATAATTTTTTAAGTAAACACATGGTGGCACAATATCAAAATATCATATCATTACATGGGTCAAAAATAAAAATAAAAAATTTATCTAGTGCAAAGACTACTAATATAAGTAAAAAAATTTCAGAGATTAAATTGTAAAAATTTATTAAATTTAAATATAAATATTTCTTTATCCCTTATTTTTTATTTAACCTATTAAAATAATGAATAAATTTAGGATAAATAACGAATATTTATAGGAATCGATCAAATATTGAGAGTTATATTTTAAAAATATATAGTCTATACTCAGTTTTTTTAATTAAGATAAATGTTATATATTCATGTGAATATATTTTTAATAAGTGCATTTATAACATACTTATAAATTTTTAATATTCAAAATTTTAAATTTTAAATAAATATAAAAATAGTCGAAACATAATTATTAATCATGTTCAATAGGTCCCCAAAAAAGTTCAATAGTATAATATAATAAATATGTTTTATTTTTGAAATGGAAAAAAAGAATATCATGACAGAATAAGTACCAAGAATTGCTTTAAAAGAATTTATACTAACAATAATTTATTCTATATGAAATTTCAATTATCATTACTTGAGCTCATTGTTTAAATATGTAACATCTCATATTTGACTCGATCGTCGGGTTTTAGTCATAAGTTGTCACATTCGTTGTCAAAATAACTATAAATACAAAATATTTAATTAGTAATACAATTCATGCAAACATAAGTATTTCAGTACAAAAAATATGGTATACAACTTTTCTCAAAATTTATACGAGGCTACGTACGCTTTAAAGCTAACCCGAGATTGAAAGATGACCAAATTGCAAAATTTTCAAAATTTCAATCAGGTATCGATACCATAGCCAGGTATCGATACCATAGCCAGGTATCGATACCAATTTGAGTTTCGATGTTTGGAAAAATTGAATAAAAATCAATAGTATTGATACCTTACTTTTAAGAATCGATACCTTTTTCAAAGTATCGATACTTTACTCTAGTATTGATACCATTTTAAGGTTCAATGTTTTGAAAATTAAAGAAAAATCATCAGGTATCGATACCCTTCCCAAGGTATCGATACCTCATAGAAAAATTTCAGAATTTGCTTTTAGTACCTACTTTATTCCAACTCATTATCAATTATTCCAAAACATCACCAAAAGCAAGTCAATTCATACCTAAACATACTAGAAAAACATGTTCAAATCATACCTAATTAATAACTTACATTTTCATTATCAATCTCAACAATTCAATCATTCATTGTCTACTATACTACACTGATTATTTATGTTTACTACTCACACTGAGCTTTTTAAGATCACCCTTTCATTTTCCATCTTACAAATAACCTGCGAGGTTATGATTCAGACACGACACTCAAAGGATTGTCTCAGACTTTCTATTAAAACATATTTTCACCAACTTTATTTTTATATGTTTTTATTTGGGACTGTACTATTTTTAATTGGTTCAAACTTGGTATTTTAGGAATTTTGCATTACATTGATAAACGTTAAAACTGGTTAAAAAATGATTGGATTAATTAGCATGGAATATGCATTTAAGTAAAGTCCAACAATCTCACTTTTCCCTCTCTGTGACATTGGAATTGGATTTTCTAAAAAGTGAACTCAATCAAATAATCAAATAAGCTTTCAAAATATAAAATCTTTTATAAATTAGACCACAACTCAAATCAACATTAATAATTGGATGTTTTTGTAAAACTATGATAAACACGCTATGTTTTTCTTCAAAGATAAGCAAACGACCTTAAAAAATCGTTTTAAAAATCTAATTATCTTACTAGGCCATTTTAGTGGTCAATGTAGCATTCAGAACTCGACCATAATGTCTGGGTCAAGTTAGGGAGGTTATAAGGATGCCAACTCATCGAGGACATGGCAATGAAATCGTATATGGGGGCCGACAGAGTGGTTCACATATCGAGCTAAACCACTGATTGTGAATACAGTCAGTGATGAGGATAAATTTCAAAAAAAATCCTCAAAAGGCTTAATAACCTCAAACTTAGCCCTAATTGACCTCATTTTCCTACTTAACCTCATCTCATGGGAACTCATGTAGGTAATGAGAATGAAGGTGCTAGCTGGGGTAACCACCAAGAAAGTAGCTAAGTCGAGCTTAACTACATGAGAAATAGGATATGCAACCCATATTCCATCACCTACAACCTGGGTGGCGTGACCACCCCAAACTTAGGCGAGGAATGTGTTGGATCTAGTGCCATAAGTGTAGTATTTTCATTTATGTGCACTTGTTTTTTTTTTTGGAATCGATTGATTTAATAAAATTATTCATGAATTATATTAATATCCTTTTTATATTTTCCTTAATGGTTTTTCCATGGAAAGCAAAATGAAAACAAATATTAGCTCACTGATAGTCTAATCTTTAACTAATATTAAGTGGTATTAAGTGGTCAGATCGTAATGTGGAAATACCACTTATATTTGTAGACAAACCTAAAAAAGTCCTTAGTCTAATCGAAAATGAGTAAACCATTTAAAAGACTAATATGTCGTCTATCAAGTCCAATTGAAGTGATGCTTTGTCTTGCACATCGTAGCAAATGACTCCTAAAAGATAGAGACATAGATGTGTCTAACTGGACTAATAGTACATCAGAAATGACTCAAGTAGAATAAATCCAAAATTTATTTATGGATTTATAAACTTGTTACGGTTATAGTGTGGCATACATTAATCCTAAGTGGATGATGGACTATGTATACGTGACTCGTATACTTTGATGTAAGTAAAAACCTAAGTTCAAATAGATAAAGAACCAAAAGCCGGTGCATTGGATATACGACTTTTGTAGCATTTAACATCATTTACAATAATGAAATTCATAGCCCAAGACATGAGCAAATGATATCCTCTCATTGGAATTACATGATAGATGAAAAGTAAACATGGTCATGGGTCATTTTTCTTTGTGATGAATGACTTAATTGCTATTTGATAGTAGTTGACTTTTCATGAAGAAAGATGTAATGATTACCATGAGATAAAATAAGATCATATTGGGAGAATGAATTTATCTTAAAGAGATTAAAGATATCCCATAAGGGTAAGATACTTATGATAAGGTCATTGGACAAGCATTGATCAAGTTGTTTTCGTAATGGTATGTCATTACGGTGAGCTCAATCACGATACTATAGTGGAATTAATTCATGACTAAATGAGTTTACAATTAATAGGCGAAAAGCTGAAACTTAATTATAAATAATTTGAGCCCTAATCACATATGTCCAATCAGTCCCTCCACTAGCTTATTGAAATTAGAAATGAATCACATGTTGAATCAAATGAAAATAAATGGATAGAAATGATAGAGTTAACATTCGTAAATGAATGTGGTTTCTCTTTAAGAATGGAAATGATCTAAGAATTAATTTAAGTTTTTTGAATTATTATCTAATTAATTGAAGTTCGAAAATTAAATTAAATTAAATTAATCAGTCATTATGAAATCAGTTGAAAGTAAAAATTAAATATATTTTCTCATAGGTTATTTTATGGTAAAGTTTTTATGATTTTAACGATATTAGAATTGGGTTGAGATAATTATTTAATTGGAAAATTAATTAATTAAAATTAATTTAATAAATAATTTTTATTTTGAGGAATAGGAAAACATGTACTGTGTTGGATTAAATTATAAAGTGTTGGATTAAAAGTCCAAGAAGCACGTATAATTAGACCCAATACAGGAGAGGCCGAATCACCATCATAATACATATGAGGGAAAGCACACCCTATTATCCCCTCTATCTTCTAATTCAACTAGAGGATTGATTTTCTATTAAATAGGCATTAAATGCATTCTCCTAATTCAACTTGGGTTTCACTTCCTCTCCCTATAAATAGATAACACTAGTAGAGATAAAATACAATAAGTTGTACACAACTTTGAGATATTGTTATTCTACCCCAAAATAGTGAAAATTTATTTCTAAGTATAAATTTTATTTTTCGAGAATAACAATTCTGTCGATTTCTATTTGAGAGAAAGTTTTACTTTCCTACTAAAAGTAAAGTAAATAATTTATGGTTTTATGTTTGATTTGAAATGTTTGAGCCCACACTCGAAATAGTTCCTAGTACAAGAATAGTGGAAAGCCCATTCAATTGAAAGCCTAGAACAACAATAATTTATCTATCTCAAACCACAGGTGTGATTTTGGGAAAAGTTTATTACTATAAATATCACAAACTGGCTCAATTTTGAAAATTTTATTTTCCCGTTGTGCAAGAAAATTATTTTCGAACAAGAAAGCCACAAATAACCTTGGCAACAATAATGTGATGCTTACAAAACTCATGAATGAGTTACAACCCAACTCAACCGGTTTGAAAATTAGAAGTAAACTTAGTTGTTGCCTCTTCTTCTAAAGGGAAGAGAAAACACGCTAAAAGAAACAAGGCTAAGCTCTCTAGGCCACTTCAAGTGGAAAGTAAGAGAACTAAGAAGCCAAAATACTTATCCATGTCTAAATGTTTCTTATGCAACAAGAAAGGAAACTTCAAGGCAAATTGCAAAGGGAGGAAAGATTACCTAGCCACTAAGGCAAACTTCAAGGCAAACTTTTTATGAAAGAAGCTTGCTTAATGGAAGATTCAATAGACCACTAGGTTATTGGTTCTGGAGCCATTAATCATGTGTGCATTTCTTTACAAAGGTTCAAGGAAACAAAAGATGTTAGAGATAAGAGTCTATTATTGTGAACCAGAAATTAGATAAGTGTAGCAACTGAAGTTGTGGGAGATGTACATATTTATTTTGATAGTTTTAGGAAGATTATTTTGAAAGATGTTTTCTATGTACCAAGTTTTGAAAGAAACTTAATTTTTTTTTGCATGTTTATTTAAAGGCAGCTTGACCGTGACTTTTAATAAGAGTGTTGCCATATTTAGATATCATAAGCTTATCTATAATGGATATGTAACACCTTATACTCAACCCGATCACAAGGTCTAAGTATCAAATGCCACAATCAACTCGAATAACTTGACAAAATTTCTAACCTAACTAATCTACGCACTAAGATGATATCAAATTACACATAAATCACTATTGTTCGATCATACTCAATTGTTGGACACCATTAGATTACAAAATTTAACTTCTACTGTAACTTATATCATATAAGCATTAAATTCTTACAAATCTTCTACCTTATTAAACCTTATAGTTATTTTAAAATTTGAATTTAAGACTTTAATACAAATACATCAAAATTAATCCCTGAAGTGTGGCCTCTAAAGGTGGCCCTCTATACACATGATAAAATTATGGTGTCGCTCGCGCAACTTCGCGGTGTTTGGCTTGGTCCCTTTACGATCTATGAATCATTCCCTTGATTCTGCATTCAGAGTAATACAAGAGTAAGGCCATATGATAATGAGATTCTATACAATAGTACTCAAGGATAACCCTTAATTTGACAGATAAATAAGAAGAAATGCACAAAGATAAAACTCTATGAGTGAATTAGAAGATTTTTTCAAACTTGACATGGCACCGCTGACTCTTTTTCATGTTTTAAACTAACCATTGGTCGACATTGTCAATAAGTATAGTTGTAATAATACTTCCCAAACAACGCTTCTTCTAGGGGCTTAACCCCATCTAGCTTCAACTCATACTCCCACGTTTGCCTTCTATAAATGTTAAAAATGTATGAAATAATCACATGATCAATAATGTCTGAAAAATGTTAAGCTCCATTTGAATAATGAAATTCAATGGATACATGATTTCCCATATTGAATGTGGTCCTGCATATGTTGCAGACAGAATATAGCTCGGACAAGCAATCCTGTTATAAACCTTTTTGAGCATCTTGTTATATAGTTCTTGCTAGCATCTTGATCGGTAGTGATCCTGCATGTGTTGCGCACTACCGCAGCTCTTTGTGAGCATCTTGTTACATGATTCGATCAATTGTGATCCAACATTTATTGCGAACACAAACACAGCTCTTTGTGAGCATCTTGATATAGGCTCTTATGGGCTTCCTGACATGGCTCGCTTGAACTTCCTGTTAAGCTATCCAGAGCTCCTGTTATATGGCTCTTTGTGAGCATTCCTTATAGGCTCTTCGTAAGCTTCCTGCTTAAAAGTTCTTTGTGAATTTCCTATTATAGACTCTTATAAGTTTCCTGGTATAGCTCGGATAAGATTTCTATTACATGGCTCATATGATCATCTTGATATATAGCTCGAGAGTGTGCTTCTTGATTATGTGCCCTTATGGGTACTCTTGAACATAAATTGACGGATTTCTGATTTGTACATTTTGAGTGTATTACCTGTATATCTATCAATATTTCAAATAAATTTAATAGGCAAAATCCTAACATGAGAAAATATGAACATGAAATGAATTAATACACGTATTTGCCTGAAATACATGAAAATAATGATACATGATATATGGAAGTATGAGATGATGATATATGAACATGGAAATTGTTTGATGAATATGTTTATCTATGATTATAGATTACATCTCAAGTACAATTATACTTTTCGTGTTTTCATTGATATTTTAAATAGTTCAATGGGTAAAATTTTGATATGAAACAATCTGAATTGTGACAAAATATTATGGGTATGTACCTGAATTACATGGACATGAATTATACCTGATATTTGAATACTTGATGCGGAAAGTATGATCATATGGAAAGAATATTATTATTATTAAGCTCATACAAGTTCATTGATGTTCATATGAAATATATATGACTAACATGCTTTGTACATGCTACATGAACACATGATGAGAGAAGTATTTGAACATATAAATGATATCACTTGATATATTAAAGCATGGTCTGCTTGATATAGAAATGTGAACATGCTTAATGTCTTTGTTCATCTATAATCCGGTATATGCCTGAAATACATGAAACTGATATTACAAAACATGTTGAAATGTGAGATGGATGGTACATGTGTATAAAATTTGCCTAATTATTATGTAAATTTGAGATTATGAAATGTTATATGGATTACAGTGATTAACATGTTGATGAGGATATGTGTTTAGGTACTTGCCAACACGACTTGGCAATGAAATATATGTTTACCTTATGTTTATAAAATACTGGTAAGTTCAATTTCTGGTTATACGAACTTACTAAGCTTAAAAGTTTACTCTGTTTTTAATTTCCCTATTTTAAAGGAATTTAGAAGCTCGTTGGGTTGGAAGCTTGGCAGAGATATTTCTCACTATCCATCGACCTATTCGATGCAAACGACAAAATTAATTCTGGTTATATTGGCATGTATAGGTTAATTTGGCAAATGTTGGCATGATAATGTTTTAGTTGTAAAAAGCCATTGGAATGGCTAGTATAAAACATATTTTGATGAAATTGTATAAGGCCTTATTATGTTTGATGTGTTTGAAAAGGTTATGTGATGAAATCATATAAACCTAATGATAAATGGCTTTAAGTAAGCAATATCGTCCACTATTCATAGGTAAGAATTTCAACGATGAAATTTTCCATTTGGTGACTTATCTGTTAAGTGTTTGGGTGGCTTATTGATTGAATTAAATAGTATTTCAAATTGCGAAATGCTTATTTAGAATTTGCCATTTGGTGGACTCTTTTGGGAGACAATCCGCAAACCCCAAATACTTTGGGCTGACTTGTTCACTTGCAGATCGATAAACTAGTTGTCCCGTGGTTTAGCGTGAAAATGATGGCTTAGTGAGTGTTGTTAGAGTTTAGTTGAAACTTAGTTGGGATTGAACTAGAGTACTATAGAGGATAGCTTAATGTGTATAAGTAGTCGGATGATTTGTTTAGTTAACTTGTTTTAATGTGAAAGCAATGTTTTACTACTCACTAAGCTAATTAGTGGTAGTAGTTATGTTTGGTAGATGATTAAGTTTCAAAATATTAGACAAGTTTATTCTCAGGTTTTAAGGGCTATGTGGGGTTTTTTGACCCTTACATTAAGTTTTGTCCTCGCTATTTGTGCTATATAAAGATGTTGATAGCCAACATGTTTCACCTTTGTTTTTCTCAAAGTTATTTTTTGAGTCTCCAGAAAATTTTAAAGTATCTTCATTAGATAAGATGAAAAAGGTTCTAGTAGCTAGTCAAAATGGTCATGCTACGTACCCACATACTACTCAAGAAGCTAGTAAAGGTCTTAGCAATCAAGGCAAAGGACCAATAGAGTAGATTTTATTCTAAAGCTTATTGGTGAGTTCTTTCTTACTTCCTTTTAGTTATGATACTTCCATGATATGTGGGTTGTGTACAATAAGTTATCTCTATTGTAAATGAGTCAGTGTGTTGTGTTTAGACGTGTGTGTAATAAACTAGTTTTGTATGTGTGAGTACGACCATTATCAATGTAAAAACATCCTCCTTGTTGCACTAGCCAGGTACTAGATAATTTGTGATATGTGAAAGTGTGGCGAGGAGATTTTTTTTTTGTGGTGCCTCCAGTAGGGCAATTATATTATAAATCAGACTTGCAAATCACGAAAACACATGTTTAACTAAACAATGGTGATATGAGGAGTTATGGGTGGAATATGAATATGAATGAGACTATTATATGATTCTGATTCCTTAAATATGGGTCCGAGGTTGGCACAAGGATAGGTTATTTGTGAAAATGCATGATTGTGGAAGGCAAGTTTAAGTTGGCAGATAATGACCGCCAATGAACTGTATGAGTTATGTTTAAATTGGTGTATTACGTCTGAAGGGCAGAGTCTCACAAAAATGTTTGTGTTTCTTTCTTGCGAGTATTGATGCTTGCTAACTATCAGTATTCTGGTAAATTATTTTTGTCTATTTTGAATCTCACTAAGTTCAAATGAGCTTCCTCTGTTACTTTCCCTTCTCAAGCGTTAGATAGTAGAAGAAGATTTAGTTGAAGGGGACTACACTAGAGCTGTGCTTATGAGTGAGCCACTTGTTTATTTTTGTATCACGGATGGGTATTTTGGGTGGATGACGTAAAGATCTATTCTGTATTCAACTTATGTAATTATCCTCGTCATTTACACTGTATCTATTTTGGAAAGAACTGCCCTTTCCCATGAAAGTGTACGCCTAAGTTCCTTAAGTTGTAGATTATGAACTTATCACTTATATATGTACGCCAAAACTGGGCAGTGATTAGATAATAGATTTTTCTTTACAATTACTATTACTTTCTTCAAGGATACATTACGAAATGAAAGAAAAATAGTGACTTTTAACTAAAATGTTAAATCTTCATAATTATTTTCAAAATAATTTTTAAGGTTTGAATCCGTAGGTAATACCATAGTCTGCTGGGCGATCTGTTTGGCTGGGCATTATATGCCATGTGTTCTTAATAGACTAACAAGTGTTACATTTTGTGTAACAACCTGCCCGACGAAGTCTCTATATATGGTTACTGTTTGGTATGTTTTGGTGAAATAAGCATAGAGATGAATAAAGTAAAGTGTTTGATTGACTAAGTATAGGATTCTATATATGCGCCACTTGGCAAACTTTTAGTTTTTGCGAAATGTATGGTTTGGCGGGTGCTTCTGTAAAGAATACGCCATCCTAGATGCTCTAGCGAACTGATTAGGTTCGTAGTTGAATAGATTTAATTATTATTTTAATATTTTAGTAAGGTAATTCAGTTAGTTAAGTTGAGGTTTAGTTATAATGGAACTAAGCTAGTGTAGAGGAAAAGAATTAAATTATGATAAGTGTATTTAATCACGGGAATCAAGAGTGATAGTGGAATTATCTGATTTTTTACTAAACCTTGTCTCCAAGCTTAAGTATATAGGAATAACAGTGTCTTCTCTTAAAATCATTATGTTATCTTTGTTTTCTTCTTTTCCTTGATTTTCTTTGAATTCTCTGAAATCTTAAGTCCAGAAAACCTCTGCATTTAGGTTTAGTGTATTAAGCTAACTTAAACGTTTATTTTAGCTCATTAATAATTGTTTATGAACCCTAGAATATTCTCAAAGATTTTACATGATTATGGTTCTACGTGCATAAATATTAGAATGGTATGTGAGGAAAAGAACTTCCTAGTTCTAGATTAAGAGTTGATGTTTCTTGCATGCATGTTTAAATTTGATATATTTATGGTCTGGTATGTTTAATTATCCTTAGTTTTTTAGCTCAAGAAGCTATTGAAGGTCCGAGTGATAAAGGGAAAAAGACCTGCTTTATAGACTTTGCTATTATTTCTGGTGACTTCTTTCTTACTTCTGTGTGTGTGGTTTTCTTTATTTAATAGTTGACTAAGGTAAGTACTATTATCTCTGTAAGGTATGAAAAGTGTTTGTGTGTGTGAATTGTAATTGTCCAGATTTTTTGGGTCGAGTTAAGTGTGTTTGTGTTATGAAGTGAAAGCCATTATCATGTTATGTAACTATCATCTGCTTCTGATAAGAAAGATATAAAATGATCTAGTATTAGGAGATGAAGATATAGAGATATATTTGTGTAGAGATATATTTGTGTAGCCTCTGGTAGGACAGATATATCGAAAACTGGATTGGAAAATCATGATAAAACATGCTATATCGTATGATACTGAAATGATGAGTTAAGGGGGAGAATTTATATGAATGAAACGAAACGAAACTATACGTTATGTATCTAATTCTGTAAACCGAGTATATGGCTAACATGAAAATGGATTGTTTGAGTTATGTTGAGTTGGCGTATAGAATTCACCCATATGACACGCCATCGACATACTGAGTTTGTCTGTGAATTGTGAACGCCATTAAGCGTACTCTGTGTTATTGTTCGTGAAATCCTTTTTGAAAGGCCCATTATGCAGTTAGTATTTTTATTCAAGTTTTCATTAAAATTCAAAAAGTTCTTATGAACTTACACAGTTACTTTTTCCTTCTTTGGCTTACTGTTTGAAGGAAGATCTCTTTGAAGGACTAGGCTAGAGTGCTATTGCTATTGTGAGGTATTTGTTTTGTTTGTACTATGCATGATATGTGGAGGTGACATCTTTGTGTATTTTGAGAGGAACTTGTATAAAGAAAAATTATCTATTAAATTATGTTTTTAATGAAGTTTCTTAAAAGTTTTATAGTTTATTTTCAAAGAATTATACTTTTCTTGATGAAAATATCATACTCAAACTTATATGCCACATGGATTATATACTGTTATCTTTTATCGGTTAAAGGTTTTATTTAAATACTAAAGTTATGCAAATTTTACACCTGAATTGGTTTTAGATTTAAACTAATTAGTAAGTAGTGACATGTCTTACTTGAATCTTTTTCAAGGACCGAGTTTGGTGTGTTACATGTTGTGCTTAAGTTTTATGGATGAAACAACTTTATGGACTATGGAATTGATGTAAATACCATTTCTATCAAGTGTGACAATACTAGTGATATTTGTCTCACTAAAAATCTCATCCAACATTCTAGAACTAAGCTTATTGATATTAGACATCATTTCATTAGAGATAATATAACAGCCCGATTTTGGGTCTAGTCGGAACAGTGGTTTAGGGACCACAAATCTGACGCAAAAAAATTTAATTTTTCCTATATTTTTATTGTCTATAGTTTTATGGAATGATTTTGTGAAAATTTTGTTCGAAATTTTGACGTTTGAGCACTCAATTTAGCAAAAAGTATTAAATTGCAAAAAGTGCAAAACTTGAGTTCTATATGCTAAAAGTGTTTATTTGCTATGAGATTTTAAACTAGAGGTCCTTATATGGTAATTAGACCATTACTTAAGTTGGAGGACAAAATGGACATGGAGTAAGAGCAATTTTAGTGTTTTAAAAGAAGGGCATTTTGGTTATTTGGTAATTAAATGAATTAAAAAGCAAAAATCAAGCCAAAATATTTGTCCATCTTCCTCACCATGGCCGAATTTTAGAAAGGGAAGCAATAGCTAGGGTTTGGCCACTTTCAAGCTTGATTGTAAGTCCGTTCTTATCCATTTTTAATGTTTTTTACATTTTTGAAATCGTTGCAACTCGATCTACCGATTTCTAGAACTAATTTGAGGAATGATTAAGGTTTAGGGTTTGAATCATGTTAGACATGTGTGTATTTTGATGGCTAATGGTAGAAGATGCATGTTTGTTGTTAGAAAAACAACTTTTGCTAAGTGATTTTTGGTAAAAATGTAAAAAAGGGCCTATTTGTAAAAGTTACAAAAAATGAGTAGTAAAAGTGTGATTAAATGAAAAATGTAGGCCGGTATGAGTATGAAAATGTTTTGGCTAGGCTTGGCTTTTGAAGAAATTGAATAACTTTCATTTTACGAGCCTAGGGACTAAATTGTAAAAATGTGAAACATTAGGGGCAAAAATGTAATTTTTGCCATAATTTTATTTTTGGACTTAATTGAACAATGTGAATATTAAAAGAGTTAAATTAGCCATTATAGATCAAGAAAAACGAGGTTCAGACCTAGATCAGGGGAAAACCAAGGTAAGTTCGTATGTAAATAATGCATTGTTATATTTATGTATTAAATGCTTTAATATTGTATGGATTGTGATTGACTCTTTTGACGTATTCGACAAAGTTTCGAAAAGCGAGAATTCTCAGTTGAGCCTTAGGAATAGAATATAATACGAGTGACATGTCACTATGAACCCATGTGTTTATGAGATCCAGGTGCTGGTCTCGTACATCCTACCAGTGGCTGAGTAGTCCAGCATATGTTGCGGATACCTAAAAACTTGTGTGAGTAACACTGTGTAGCTACGTCTTGACTGATAGCTTGTGTGAGTCGGCCCATGAATAGCTCGAAAACGAGCCTATATGTATTATGAGACATGAGGTAGCTTTGGCTACATAAATGACACTTATGTGCAAGATTTCCAAGTATCCGTTAATATTATGAGTGTTCAACGAGAATGTCAAAGTTGTGAAAGGATATGGTTATGATTCGAGTTGGTACAGGTATGTACGAAAAACTCATAAGTAATGAACTCGGTATGTGATGAACTCTCGGTAAGGTTGTGATTGAGCAAATCTATGATTATGAGATTTTAATAGCATTTATGTTAACTTACATTATGTTAATTGTATGTTAAATGTATGGTTATGATGCTTATTATTTGCATAGGAACTTACTAAGCTTTATAGCTTACTCCCCTTCCTTTCCCTTATCTTATAATGTCACCAAGCTAGCTCGGGATTCGGAGATCGTCGGATATCCACTCACACTATCAACAATTATTTTGGTATCAATGATTTCAACATTTTGAGTTACGGCATGTATAGGGGACTTTGTCATTTTCTTATGTGTCATAATTGATTTGGCCAAATGTGTTGGCTTATATTGGTTGAAAGTTCATTTTGTATAAGGACATTTGAAATTGGCTATTATTAGTATAAGTAATTAATATGATGATGCATTTCATGGATGTGGGAATTTACATGATTTGAGTTGATGAGCATGTGATGTTTGTGTATGATGGATGGTAGCATGTGAATGATGTGTTGATGTCTTGGTTGTGGCTGATTTGGTTGTGTGTATATGCTTGGATTGGTGCTATGTTATGTTGTGTAGGTGTGTGCATTAAAGGGTGGCAAAAAGGCTTGGTAAATAGCCTTATTTTGTCCACATGGGTAGACACACGGGCTTGTGTATAGGCCGTGTGTGACACACGATTTGCCCCACAGGCATGTGTTTAGGCCGTGTGTCCCTTACACCCTAATTTTTGCAAAACAAAATGTCTAATCTTCAGTACACGGGCAGAGACACAGCTGTGTGAGGGTCACGGCCTTGGACACGGGTGTGTCTCCCAGGCATGTGAAGTCTGCACTTATTTAATGAAAAATCATGAATTTTAAATCGATCACATGACCTAGCACACGGGTGTGTGACTTGGTCGTATGTATTCAATTTGTTCTTGGGTGACAAACAGAGAGTTACACAGGTTTGGGACACGGGCGTGTGTGACCACACGGCCTGCCCACATGGGCGTGTGACCCCTATTTAGTGAAAAATTTTCTAGGTTTAGTAAAATTTCTAAAAGTTCTTGGTTTAGTCCCGGACCACATCCAAAGCATGTTTTGGGCCTCATAGGCTCGTATTAGGGACTTTAATAGTAGTTGCAAATGATTTTAATTTGGACAAAAATTTATGGCTTGAAAATGTATGTTTGCTTGTGTTTAAGTCTGGTAATGCCTCGTATCCTGTTTCGGTGCCGAATACGGGTAAGGGGTGTTACAGATCATGTCCAAAAAGGATATGTAGTCCTAGAATTTGTTGACAGCTTGAACCAATTAGCTGACATTTTTTAAAAAAATCTTTACATAAAGAAAGATTATGGACACTTACGAGTGAGTTAGATATTACCACCTTGAATTTGTGATTATTTACATCTTTGCACTTTGATGTTTTTGAAAATATTTTATGAGTTGAAATTGTTTAAAAAAACATGAACAAATTATTTAAATGACTCTCATATGGAATTAGTTAAGGGGAGTTGATTTTACATGATTAGTCTATTTTTGACTTATTTGGTCTAAATTTTTGTTGATTGCCTTTAAATGTGTTAAATTAGACTTTGTTAAATGTTAATATTCAATTTTTGCATGCCTTATGATGATCAATGTTTCATATGCATCATACTAAAAATTGATATTTTTAAGCATATGAAATCATTAGGATTTGTCTAAAAGTCATTCTAAGTTAGTTTAGAACAAGTTTCAACTTAAAAGCCAAGTTGAGAAAATTTTCTACAATTTGCAAAATAATTTCAACATTTCGTATCGATACTGATACTATTTTATCGATACTTTTTGAAAAATATCAATACTCATTTAAAAAGTATTGATACTCGTCAGATTTTAAAGACTCTTCCATCATGTTTAGAAATAGTTTAAAAAACCCCTAACATTTTTTGCTCTCGTTTCGAAAAACCTTTCAACCCTAACTTCAAAATTCTTTAATACTTCATTTTTTGGTTAAAATCTTGACACAAACAACCTACATTGTCTTTTTCTACAAGTATTCAACAAGTTTTTTCTCAAATTTCACAATTTCAAGCAAATTTGAGGTAAAAATTTATTTTTTTGTTCCCAGTTTTGTTGATTTTTTTTTGTCAAATTCTTGGTTGCAAATTGTGTTTTTGGTTGATTTGGAACATATACATTGTGTTTTCTTGTAGGAGGTTGAATGAGAAAGGCCCTTACAATCCGACTTTCAACATTCGACGCTTGTATGCATCAGAGCTCAATGTCGATGATCACATTTTTCATTTTATAATCACATGGATATTGCGTCATACTTCAAAACACGTTGTTCTTCAATCCACAGACTATTGGTGGACTGATTGTTTTCAAAACAATAGGTGTCCAGATCTTGCTTTAATTTTATTTAATGACATTACCAAACGCATTGGAAAGGAGCTCGTTAGTCAGCTCTCTTTGCCTTTTGGTACATTCTTGGAATATATTTTTAAATGCCTAAACATCCCAACCAATGTTGATCCTCCATTGGCCATTAAATATCAACCTATTAGATTTATTGTCCTTCATGGAATTGGTTTTAAAATGGATCCTCTTACCGAAAATTGGGTTAAGGATGATCTGTAACACCCCAAACCCGGCCCAGAGTTACAACCGAATCCGGCGTGTCACATTGAAGCATTACTAGAAAAGTCGTGTTTTATCTAAAGTCTTTCTTAGTGTTTAAAGAATATCTTCGTTAAAGATTAAAGTGAATGGAAGCTGTGCACTAGGTAGGATGCCAGAAAAGAAGAGGTGAGTTAATTACACTGCTTAAGTACCCAGCTCTTCACGGATCCAATCCTAGACATGCACACAACTATTGCCACACTTTAACTGAGTGATTGTTCAGGGAAAACCAATTCGTTTAAAACCATTTGAAAAGGTTATTAATTTTGAAAATGTTTTCGTTGCGGAAGCCTTGCTTTGTTATCGTGATATTTTGAAATCAAGTAACCTTTTTAAAACGGGCCCTAGAGCTATTCAATTTCAAACAGTTAAAAAAATTATCATATCTAAGCTAACAAAACATACTAAAAACAACTAAAAATAATTAAAGCGGCCTTATTACAAATTAAAACCCGAAAACATAAAGGAAATAATCTAATATAAAAGTGAAGGTATAAACACTTATTTTAAACAGTCCACATGGCCACTCTGAATCCCTCCAGCTCGAAGTCCACAGATCTAAGGCTCACTTGCAAAGATGGGAAAAAGGGGGTGAGTTTAGAAAACTCAGTGTGTAAAGTAAATCTAACTAGAGCCTAAATCAGTTCAAGCTCTACTGGGCCTAAGCCCTATACAAAAATCAGAGTTAACTGGGCCTTAGCCCATATCAATATTAATCTGGGCCATAGCCCCTTACAGTATCAGAGTATACTGGGCCTAGCCCATATCAGTGTCAATCTAGGCCGTAGCCCTATTACAAGTCGAGATATGTTGGGCCTTGCCCATATTAACACAGTTGGGCCCATTTCAATATAGTTGGCCCATAACAAAACAGTCTCATATGATTAATGCATGATAACCCCATCCAACCCTGCACTTGCCTCCGTCCATCCCTACACTTCCTGTGGGGAATAAATCACCCACACCATCCCTACACTTACAGTGTTAGCACTAGTTGCGGCACTAACTATAATCCGCAGCAAAGCTGCTTATATCAGAATATGTGGCACAGCCACCAGAACGAGTTCTTCCTCCATAACAAAACCCAACCCCATGCAGTATGACATGTATGCAGAGAATATATAATTAACAAGGCATGCTTCAGAAAGACAGTCAGATTATAGCGTAAGAACAGTTATTTACCCTCGAGGGGCATAATCGTAAACTTACCAATTTAGGGGTATTACAGTAATTCTACCTTACAGAGGTATTTCAGTAATTTTATCAGTCTTTTTAGGGTTTCATGCTCATTACAATTATTAACGTATTAAAAGAAACACTTACCGAACGTTTTTACCGAATTCGGCCCGTTGGCCCATTTAACCCAATTTCGGCCCATTAAGCCCAAATATACCGAAGTGCACGAAATTGCGCACTTTACAATCTTACCGTTGAAGTTACCAAAATTATCAATACAAATAATCCCACGAGCGCTCACACGCTCGCAAGTTTTCGAAATGCCAGCTTTTCGGCATTTCAGTTTTTCGGCTTTTGCCGATCTAGTCTACTAGTGGGTGCATTTACACACCTGTTTTGCGACGAAACGTTGACGAGTTCCACACACGAGCAGCCTACAATCGGTTACTATAACATTAGATTAAAACTTGATAACAACTTAACACATCAAACCCTTACCATATTCGGCCATAGTCCATATCTTTAACCCTTACATTTATCGATCTCCAACTACCAGATCTAGATGCTCCAACAGTGTCAACCCTCTATGATCCTTGATTGCTTGACTTTAAATCCACACTAAATACATAACAGAACAATAAACAAAACCAATAACCCTTTAGTCTTAGTCGATAGCCACCCTATGTGTATAGGGGTTTTGGCTTTTCTAAAACCCGAAATAAAGAATAGATCTGAGTACCTACCACAGGTTCTTTCAACCAAAATGATTCCACTTCAGTTTCTACTCAGATCTGATGCATATCCAGCCCTTAAACACTAGCAAAAATTGAATCTTAGAGATCTAAAGATTCGGCTATATGTCCCTAAAAACTATGGTGTTTTTGGCTTTTGGAACTGTGAAGAGGAAGATGATTTGGTATGGTGGTTTTGCAGTGGTATTGCCGACAGGGGTTGAGGTTTAGAGGATGTGAAAATCGGCCAAAAGAGATGAAGAAAATAGGAGGATTTTGGCTAAAAGAAATCGGCACAAGAAACAACTTTCGGGATTTTGGCTTTTATGGCAATCGGCTATAGAGGTTTAGAAAAGAATGGGAATGAAAGAGGAGATGAGTAGAATGGTAGGAAGAGAGGAGAAGAGAAGGAAGAATTCGGCACTCAGGAGATCTAACTTTGCGTTTTTCGGATTTTTGAGATACTGAGAAGAGAATAGAATGAAAGGGAAGGATCTAGGTGGCTAACCCTAATTCGGCAAAACAAAAAAAAAAGCTTGCCCTAATGGTCATTCAGACCACGACCCAACCTTCCTAAAGCCCTAACCGAATTTCCACTTAAGCTCTATCACATGCTCGGTACATTCACACAAAAAAAATAAAAAATAAAAGTAACAATATGCTTACCTTGTGACTTGAACTCTGGCTCCCCCTAAACATCCACACGTCACTACCCAAACACCTAGGTGGCGCCACATGCCACTTTACCATAGATCTTTTTGTGTCCTATTTTACCACCTCAACTTTAAAAGCCCATATCGCCAGAACCCTCTCTCTCTAAAATTAAAAATTTAGGAATTGCCTCAAATTAAATTTACTCTTGGGCCACCAACATACTCAGACCCATAACAGATAGTCAAAACACAATATTTCTAAAAGTCATTGGAAATTACAAGAATCCCGAAAATCCCGAAAATTAGGCGTTACATGATCATCCTAATCCTAAAGATGTTGATGATGAAGACCTTGAAGAAGATCATGATGATATTCCTCCTGTCGAGTAGGACCCTTCACTAGCTTTTTCATCTGCTCAACCATCTACTCTAGCTCTCTTCGACGACATGTTTGTTGCCACCTTAGTACTATTACTTCCTTAAGTAAGGAGTTTAGAGGTTTCCGTATGCGAGTAGATGATGCATTTGATTGAGTTAAAACAATGTTAGTAGTCTAGACTCTAGAATGGAGGAAAATATTGTCTACCTAATTTCTTAATTCCCTTTTCCTCCACCCCAAGAAGTCTAGGATACATTTTTTTTTCGTGTCATGAATTTTACTCATTTTCATTGCACATTTTTATATTTCTATGTTAGAACTTAATATTTATTTTTATATCTTATTTGTAGATACTTGAAAGGTTATTTTAGTATATTTATTATGTTAGTTCTTTCCTTTCAAAAATTTCAATATCTTTTATTGGACTAACAATATCTCTCTCTTAAGCTTTATTTGTTGATTTTTTATATAGCAAAAATTGGGAGAAGAAAAAATGAAAGGTAAATTATTTGTATTTGATCGATTTTTTTTTTACTAATCTTTTAATGCCAACACCAAGTGATTGATTTTTTTTTCTCTCAAATCTTTGTTTTTAAATTTCATAAAAATCAAGTCATTGATTCAAATTGAACTTTAAAAAGGGGAGAACAAATTAAAAAATAAAATTACCAAAACGTTTTGTTATATCAAAAAGGGGAAGATTGCTAAACTAGCTTTATTTGTTAAATTATTTTGATATAACAAACAAAACTATTTTTGAATAAAATTTGTTTTTGAACAAAGAAGTTATTAAGTTCAAAGCATAAAAATAATTTCAAGACTTCCAAACATTTTAGAATATGTTTTGAACACTTAGAAAATTTTGACAAATTTCAAAAATTGTTCTTAAACTCTTCAACTTAATTGAAACAATTTTAAATCAATTGAAAAATTACTCCCTACAAGAAGTATTGATATTTTTAAAAAAGTATAGAAACCTATATGATTTCTATCAATTCAATTCTTTTTATCGATACTAAAGTTGCTCTCTAACTTGAATAAAAAATTGAACAAAAGTAATAAGAATCAATATTTATACAAATATATTGATACCTATTGAATTTCATCGATACCATATTTTATATCGATACTAATTTTGTGTTATGGCTTGATGTGTTTTCTAAACAATCACAAAACGTATCGATACTCGTTTAAAAATATTGATGCCTTTATTAGGTATCGATAAATCATCGTTTATATCATTGGAAACGAACTTTAACGGTCACTGAGTCAGGCATTAAATGCTACTAGTATTTGATACTCGTAGAGAAAGTATCGATACTTTTTGTTGCAGGGGAATTTAATGATCTAGTATTTTCATCTCCAATGGCTCTATTTATTTTCTCAACAACCACAACAGTTGGAAATGAATTAGAGGCTATAAATACCAGCTTTTAAATGTCCTTTGATCTTGTGAGAATTATTTCTTTGTATAGCACCCCATACCTCGTTTGATTGCCGAACTAGAGAGTGGAATGCCTTATTTGCCGCCACCATAGTGACTCTCCATTAAATGCCAACCTAACCTCCATCACACCACTATTGTAATGCCTTCAACCTGACTTGATATGATCTACCGGATTCAAATGTCAAATGTTACATCCTTCTTACATATGTAACTAAAAATTTCCTTCTTTCTTCTATTCACTGTTGTAAATCTCTCTATGAATGTAAGAAAATTTCTTATTGGCGTACATTTGCATTTTTATACTTACATTTTGCCTATGTACAATTAACTATCTATGGCTACTACTGATGTTCTTGTAAAAGTACAATTTCTGGTTATTGTTTTGGCTCTTTAAGATTTTAGACTTTCCTACTTTATCTTTTATTCTACTAGACTTACTTTGGGATACTACTTATTTATTTAGACACAGACTCTAGCAATAGACATATTGAATTTCTACTCCAATAACCTATGAACAAACTTTTACATGCCACTTGCTTTCCTCTATATGCATAACAACCCAAAGCATCGCTTCCTTGGCATAACCCTAACATCGTCCCTTAACGCATTTTCCTTTACTAACTTGAAAATAGAAACAACTTTAGTAAGTTCATAAGAACTTAGTGAGCTAAACATTAGAATACATTTTTCATTCATTCTACGTTGCATTTTTTGTTTTACACATCCTTAGTCTATTTCTTGACCTTTCTTCCTTCTTTGGCCAGTACAATACTGAGGCTACCATCTTTATTTATTTTTTCAAAACCATCTATCCTTCCCTTGTGCGTACTATACGTAACATCTCTTTACCTTCTGTATTATTTCTTAACCTTTACCTTTACATAATCCTTAATCTTTTCATTTACCTTATTATCAGGCTTAATAACTTATTCCATAGTCACTAGTCTTATCATTATCTTCGAGCAGGGTAGATTGCCCCAAATACTTATCTCAGAATTTGCTCATATCTTTTTTTACCTTAGTGCATTCTCTATACTTAACTTTAGCTCACATTTTTGCCTCGTCACATACTCTAGTGCACACTATGCTTTCTATTCTTTCTTTTAACTACATGAAGTTTGTCGTTCATTCAGTATCCACCTAAAGGCATTTCCTTCAGATAATCATCATGAGATCCTTTCTTCAGATTCTGCCACAAAAGCACATTTTTAACAGAATTTGCCACAAGACATTCCTTTAACAGAGATAGCCACAAAGGCATTCCTTTAACAGAATTTGCCACAAGGCATTCCTTTAATAGGGATAGCCACAAAGGAATCCTTTTAATTGAGATAGCCACAAAGGCATTCCTTTAACAGAGATAGCCACAAAGGTATTTTTTTAACAAAGATAAACACAAAGACATCCTTTCAACAGAGATAGCCACAAAGGCTTTCTTATACTAGAGATAGCCACAAAGGCTTCCATTTAACAGAGATCGCCAAAAAGGCTTCCATATAACAGAGATCGCTGCAAAGGCTTCCTTTTAGAGATAGCCACAAAGGCTCACTTATATAAAAATTGGTGTTTTTAACGATAAGGATTCATCTTTACTCACCGTCGTGAGGTTTTCCCCTCATCGTTGGTACTCACCCAACCATCCTTTACATATTCCATATGACGTCGTTGCGCAACCAAGGCCTTACACTATATGTTCTTCAGAGTGTTATAGACTTTTCATTTCAGATTTTTGTGTTTTTAGTCCCGACGAACCTATTTAGATGACTCTAGAAATACACACGAACACTTCATGTAGACTTATTCTTGACAGATTTGTTCCTTTTAGACTTCTTCATGACCTACGCTTTCATTCTTACAGCCATATATCATATTTCCTTAAACTTCATGCATAGAATTAGTCATGATAGACTCTTTCATAACAAACTTGTTCATGTGATTAGAACACACATATCCATACTTTACACATTCAGGTACATTAACCTTAGAGATCATATCAATTTTTCCATACTAATCATTCATACAAGTTCATCACACATACATTTCTCACAAAATCATCACATCATGCATTTCTTAGCTAATTTCCATAGAAGGTTCTAACATGCACAATACATTTGCAAGAGTCAGCTTAAAAGCTCTCCTTATAACCTTAAAGATGGCTTAAACTTCAAATCTAGCCCTTTTTTCTTGAAATCAACCACTTGAGCTTCAGATCCTTCATTCAACTAGATGTTATGGCTTCCTCGCCTCGTCAAATAAAGACACTTTGTTAGAGCTCATTTGAATAACCTTCCACCTCTACTTTAACTCATGAATATTATTAAGCCTTATCTCTTCAAGTATACCACAGGTCTACATTTCCTTAACAAACAAAGTCATGTACTGTACCTTGTTGAGAGGGAAATCACTAACATAAATCAAGGTCTCAAACTCATTTATTGTGGAGGCAAGTAACAACCCAATTTCAATGAAGCTAGAACAGTGGTCTCGGGATCACAAATTTAAGCCAAAAATATTTTTTTTATTTTATTACATGGTTCGTAACATGATAGAAATGTCATGTGAAAATTCTGATAAGGAAATTTTACCGATTATGTGTTTAATTATGGGAAGGACCAAATCGCATAAAATGTAAAAGTTGAATTCTAGTAGCTAGAAGGATTAAATAGCTATAGAATTCAAAACTTGAGGTCCTTATATGGAAATTAGACCATTAATGAAAAGTTAGTAGATACTTTTGGATGATTCATCCATGGAAAATTAGAAAAAGGCTAAGGACTAAATTGGAAATCAAAATTACTAAAAGATGATTAATTATTCAATAGAAATAAAAATCATTTTTATCATCTTCTTCCCAAAAATAATACATGGAAACCCTAGGAGAGAGAGAAGAAACTTTTATGGCCAAATTGGGTAAGTTTCCTTAGCCCGTTTTTAGTAATTTTTATACTTTTGAAACCGGGATAGCTTAATCTATCTATTTGGTGGATCAATTTGAGAAGTTATCAAAGTATGGAAAATAGGTCATGGTTGTATATGCTGAAAATTAGAAATTTATGGTAGAAAATGAAAGGTTGTTGATAGATAAACAACTTTTACAAAGTGATTTTTGATGAAAACATGATTTAGGGACTAAAATGTAAAGTTGTGAAATTGAAGAAAAATGCTGAATTTTTAAGAATACATGTGCTATAAATTTTGTAATGGGATTTTGGTTAGGCTTGGAATAGGGAGTAAATTGCAAAAATTTTATTTTCTAAGCCTAGGGACGAAATGGGAATTTATGGAAAAGTTAAGAGGAAAATGGTAATTTTGCCTACGATAAAAATTGAGTTCACTTGAATATAAAATATGATAAATTGATGTTAAATTTACTCCTATAGATCCGGATAGACCAAATTTAGAGCTAGAACGAGGAAAGGAGGAAAATGTCGGATTAGTAGATTTATTTACACGAACATTTGTCGAGGTAAGTTCGTGTAACTAAATTGTATATGTTTTTATGCTTGAATTTAATGTTGAGTTTGTGAATTGTATAAATATCATAAATATGTGAAATGATCACATACTCGTTATAGCCCAAAAAATAAAAGTGCCTGATCAATAATAATGTCCCGATAAATAGTAGATGATAAAAAGAATGTTACTTATATGCTTGAAATGAATGTGGAATGTGTCTATTTGAATTATATGTATGATTTAGATGTATGAAATTGTAACACCCCTAGCCATTTCTGTCGCCAGATTTGGCTACGAGATATTACCGATCATATCACAATTCATACTAATAATATGTTTAAATCATAATTCGGCA
Organism: Gossypium hirsutum; assembly: GCF_007990345.1. Lineage (NCBI taxonomy): Eukaryota > Viridiplantae > Streptophyta > Magnoliopsida > Malvales > Malvaceae > Gossypium > Gossypium hirsutum. The sequence goes on along the minus strand of NC_053432.1, from coordinate 25,015,492 downwards.
TATATGAAAACAAATTATAAATTATATATTTAAACATAGAACATAATACAATTTAAAAAAATCATTAATGAAATAATAATCTAAAACACCTATTCGAATATATTCATGTATAAGTAAGTGTAATTAAGCATACTCAAGTAAGCTTTACAACAAATCATACTTACGGTTTGGTAAACAACTATCATACTAAAAATTTCAACATGTTACACTGATCTTAAGTTCATTACATTATTATATCATAAACATTTTCAGGCACAATTAATAACTTTAATACATGCATATGATAAAACCAATTAAATCTTATTACCTAACTTAACTAACAATCGCATATGCAACTTAACATGACCGAACATGCTATTAAGGTATATATATATATATGAATATACATAGCATGCATTTACTTTAAATTCAAAGCCACATTTAACATTGGAATTCATACCAAAACAATTAACTAAAATCATCATGAAACATTTTATTTTCTTAATACTTTGCATGGTCGAATCTTATTACTTAAAACCTGTAACAGCCGAATTTGGGGCCTAGTCGGAACCGTGATCTCGGGACCACAAATCTGAAGTTAGAAAAAAATTATTTTGCTATTTTTATGAGGTTATAGTATGATTTTATTCGTGCATGAAAAATTTGGTGAGCTAATTTTTAATGTTTTCTAGCACAATTTCAAAAAAGGACTAAATCGCATAAAAGGCAAAAGTTGCATTTTAGTACCTAAATGAGTTAAATAGCTAAAGAACTTAAATTGAGGGCTTTTAAAGGGCAATTTCACCCTTTTTATTTGTGTTGGCCGGCCATTTGAATGATTTTAAACAAATGGTCAAAGTATTAGGAGGATGATGTCATGATTTGGTGATAAAATAATGCCTAAAAGCCTAGCTATCATTTCTTTCTTCTCCATCTCTTTTCTCCACTGAAAATATCACCAAAAATGGTGTTTTGAAGGTTGAAAAATTTCAGCAACTTAAAGCCCTCACAAGTAAGTGATCCCCACACCCTTTGTTGATGATTTTTGCATTTTTGAAACCCTTGAAGCATGAGCTTTCAAATGAGGGTGATATCTTACAATGTAATAGCCCAAAATTGGGTCTAGTTGGAACAGAGGTTTCGGGACCACAAAATCTGAGATATAAATAATCATTTTATGATTATTTTGAGGTCTATGATATGATTGCATGATTGTGTGAAAATTTCGTGAAGAAATTCTATGTATAAAGTGCTTAATTCGAAGTTAGGGACTAAATTGAATAAGTTGCAAAACTTGCATTCTAGAAGTTTCTAGTATGAAATTGATTTGAAATATTAATTAGGAGGTCTTAAATAGCAATTTGACCAATTTCTAAGTTATGGAAAAAATTGGACATGGATGGAATTTTTGGAAAGTTTAGTAGTAAGGGTATTTTGGTCATTTAGGGGTAAAATGAATTAAAATACAAAATTAAAAGCCAATTTTGCTCATCTTCTTCACCATGGACGTGTATACCAAGGGAGACTCCATGGCTAGGGTTTTCAAGCTTCCCAAGCTCAATTGTAAGTCCGTTCTAACCCCGTTTTTCAAGTTCTTTACGTTTTTAGAGTCCCAGTAACTTGATTTAGCTTATGCTAGCAATAATTCAACCTAGGGTTCATATTTGGAAAAATACCCATAGGTAAAATTTGTGTATTCTGGTGTTTTATGATACAATATGAGGTTTTAAGTTATGTTAGACAACTTGTGCTACTCGGTTTTAAGTGAAAACGAGCAAAAGGGCTTAATCGGTAAAAATACCTAATAGTCATAAGTATATGTTAGAGTGAGAATTTGATGTTGCCATAGAAGGAAAAAGTGATCATCATGTCATAAAACATAAGAATAAGGGATGAATTTTAATTCCCGAGCCTAGGGGCAAAAGTGTAAATATGCAAAAGTTTACGGGCAAAATTGTAATTTTTCCAAAGTTTGAGTTAAGGACTGTTTTGAATAGTACATTAATTAAATAAGAAAAATATGATGTTTTAGATCCCAGAAAACGAGATTTGAACCTAGAATGAGAGAAAAATTGAAAATTGGGAAAGTTGGTAAAATGACCGTTTTAATATCAAGGTAAGTTCATATGTATAATAAGCATTAATTTATGCATGTTTCAATGTAAAATTGATATATTTACTATGATCTCCGGGTGTTGAAGGTATGTAAGTTGGTATGATAATAATACAACAATAATGCTGTAATTTATATTTGAAAGTTAAATTTAGTGAATTAATTGAATTATGTTAAATTAAATGATTATGGTGCCAAGTTTATGAATTGATTTAAAAATATGTCTATGGTACATGAAGTGCATTGAATTATCATACATAAATGTGATTTCTATGATTATGGATATTATGGGAAATTGTAAGTTCATATGATTTTTAATAAGACAATGTGTAATTTAATGTTATTGCGTTAATATTAAATGAGATGTAAGTTTATATGTAAGTAATACATCACTATTACTTGTATTATGATATTTTATAAAAATATTGGAAATATGTTTGTGGATAATTACTTCATTGGTGAAATTGTTGGAAAAGAGAGAAATCCCGGTTGAACCTTCGGAAAGATTGGATGATACAGATAGTATGTAGCTAGGTCACATGTATAGTGCTGAGTGCACATCATGTGTACAAGAGAGGTTCAAGACATTATGATGTAGCTAGGTCGCATGGGTGATACTATGTGTACACCATGTAAACAAGAGAGCTACGGGATATATGTAGCTAGGTCGCATGTGTGGTTCCAAGTGAAGGACACCATCTACACAAGAGAGCTACGAGATAAACTGGCTAGGTCACATGGGTGGTACTAAGTGTTCACCATGTGTACAAGAGAGCCGAACTATATGATGGGTGGAGCTATGTGCTGAAACCACCAAGTATCGAGGATTGATCCGAAGTGTTCAACGGGAGACTCTCTATGTATTGCTTTCTGAGTTTTGTGATGAATAAGTGCAGGAACTTGGTTATGTGAATGATGTGTTCATTAAGTGACCAGGATGTGGTAAGGTTATAAACAAGTAAGTTATACATGAGGATGATTTTATGGTGACTTTGTGATCATGGGCCTATACTTTTGATGTATGAAATGTGGTGAAAATGATTTGTGATATGTATGTTAAAATGAGGTTAATACAAAGAAAGTGTGAAAGAGTGAATTAGCAATAAAACTGTTTTGGACAGTAGCAGTGACGTGATTTTGAAAAATCACCAAAAATAGTATAAATTGAATCAGAGACTGAATGAGATATAAAATTAAATATTAATGAGTCTATTTTCATATAAAAGAAATATAGAAAGCAAAGGAGCTTTATATTTTGAGATATTTATGTTTTTGTGAGACTGATTCAGAATGATTACGTGATCCCCTGTTCTGACTTTGGAAAATCTCAAAAATTTGGAGAAAAATAATTAGAGGCTCAAAATTATATTTTTAAAATCCATAATGAGTCTATTTTCAAGATAAATCAACAAGAACATTATCCGAGTTCTGTACTGTGAGATAATTATTTTTTAGTGAAGAGAGGTCAGAACTGTCAGAAAGTGAAATAGGGGAAATTTTAATGAATAAACTGTACTAATTGGCTAACCAAAAATTATTAAAATTTTATGGTGGAAAGATATGTGAGTCTAGTTTCAGGAGAAATTTACGGATCTTAATTTGGAGCTCTGTAGCTCTAATTATAAATAATTAAGTGACTATGACTCGTGTGGACAGTTTGATGTGAACATTTATTAGTTCAATTAGGCGTAAGATACAAAGAAATTCGATGAAAATCAATTTTCGAGCATAGGGAAAAAATGGTCATTTTACCAAAGATGTGAATTTATAATTGCCTAATTGTAATTAGTGACTAAATGAGTGTATATTGCTATTATAGATCAAGATTTACCAAATCTGAACCTAGATCGGGGGAAGGCCAAGCAAACCGACTAAACTGAATAGCCAAGTACTTTTTGTAAACCAAGGTAAGTTGTATGTAAATGATACAACTACACTGTTAATACTTGTATTCATATCGCCATTGAATTGATATTGTATCATTTGTCAAGTTATGAATTGAAAATGTCTAGCATTAATTGAGATTATAGAAATATCCCATTGAAACATTAGGATACGAATTGGATATTCGTGCTAAGGCATTGGGTGATTTGTGTGCCGGTGTAAGACATGTCTGGGACATGCTTCGGCCACATTATGAGAGACAATGTAAGACCATGTCTGGGACATGGCATCAACATCCAGACGAAGGCTAGTGTAAGACATGTCTGGGACATGCATCAGCCATACTATGATAGCCAGTGTAAGACCATGTCTAGGACATGGCATCGGCACTGAGATGAGTGCTAGTGTAGGACATGTCTGGGACATGCATTGGCCTCGAAAAAGATAGCCAGTGTAAGACGTGTTTGGGACATGCATCGGCTAAGAGTTGTGCTAGTGTAAGACATGTCTGGGACATGCATCAGCACGCGTATATGAGAGCCAGTGTAAGACCATGTCTGGGACATGGCATCGACAATATATCCCATGTTGAAGGTTCATAGAATATCCAGTAGTATTCCAAATGTTTTAATGATGAGAGTTATAGATTAATTTTGATAAAGAAAAAATAATCATGTTGTGAGTGGTACAGGTACCTATATGGTAAGCATGAGTAGCGAGCTTAAATTAGAGAATGTGACTCGAGTAGATGATAATGAGTAAGTTAAATTATGTTTACCTTTGAGCTATAAGTATGATGACTAATGGTGAGATTGTTGTTGTATATTTATTTATATGCAACTTACTAAGCTTTATGCTTACCCTCTTTCCTTTCCCTCTTCTTTCAGTGTTATCAAGCTAGCTTAAGGATCCCTTAAAGTCAGAGATATTGAAAGTGGCATGTATAGGGCTAGATTAGGATGTTGTATTAAGAGAATGATTCATGTATTTTGGCTTAAGTCAAAGGCCCTTCATTTTGTAATCAAGCCTAGAATAATGGCTATTATTCATTTTGATGAATGCATATAATGTTCTTTCTATGGATGAATTAGTGTCAATTGCGATGAGATTTATATATTGAAATGATCTTGTGTAGGTTGTGCAAAATGGGTGACAAAAGGGCTTGGGAAATAGCCTAGTTTGTCCACACGGGTAAGACACACGGGCGTGTGTCTAGGCCGTGTGTGACACACAATTCACACCCATGGGCGGTGTTATGGTCGTGCGTCCCCTGTACTTAAATTCTTTAAAGTCATTTTAGCACACGGGTAGGCCATACGGGCGTGTGCCCATGCCGTGTCATAAAGTCAGTATGAATGCTAGTGGTACACGGGCAAGAGACACGGCCATGTGTCTCAGCCGTGTGAATGACACGGTTAGAGGGCACGGGAGTGTGCTTGGGCCATGTGGTTTTAGCAGAATGCCTAGGTTTTTAGACACGGGTTTGAGACACGGGGGTGTCCCTAGCACATGGTCGTGTGCTCTATACCCACATGGGCGTGTGAACTTTGTCACATGAAATTTTTCTAAGTTTTTCATGAGTTCTCGATTACGTTCCGAACAACCTCGAATGAACGTTTTGGGCTTGTAAGCCCATGTTAGGGACAGATTGTTTGTGAAAATAAAAGTTTTAAATTATTTGAGATTTCACAGCTCAGTTTTGTTTAGTTAGTTGAGTTTAAGTCAGGTAGCCCCAAGAACCCATCCTAGCGTCGGATACGGGCAAGGGGTGTTACAAAACCGCATTCACATCCAAAATTTCCACCACAAAATTGCCAAGACTAAACTTATTAAACATTATATCTAAGAAAATATCAAACCAAGTCCAAGCATAATAAGCAAATTTTGCATACACCTTGTCTTAATATAAAACACATCCCAAACTAACCATTTTACTTATGATCGGTTCTTTATACAAGTTTTATTCATCAATCAACTTCAAGTATATATTATTTTCCATTTCTAAGTCATAATTTACCTATCACAAATATCATTTCATCATAGCACTTAACACGATAACCAAAATTGAATTCAAACATAATCAAGCATAAACGAATTTATCATAGGAATAAGCCATATTCGCATGGCTTTTATTCAAAACCAAAGTTAATTGTTTCGAAACACATTCTAGCCTATACATGCCATAATTATAGTTTGATTATTTAATTACCGAAGCTGTAGATAGTGTGATGAACTTTGCTGACGATCCCCGAGCTCGTAACTTGCTTCAAAATCTATAAAACAGAGTATAAAAATACTCACAGAGTAAGCTAACTTAGCTTAGTAAGTCATTAGAAAATATAACTCAAAAATATAGTCAACTTCTTAAAAATTTAAACTGAACCAATTTATTGTATCAATGTCATATTTAATCTCAACTTATACATTCCATAAGAACACATGTTTAACATAACAATCACTTTGGTCGAATACTTATAAGGTTAAAATTTTACAAATTTTCATTCAACTTTCAAAGTCAAATACCATTACACATTCAAGTATACTTCCATTCATTTACACAAACTCATAAAAACTAGAATTAACTTCATATACAAACATCACTTATTTGGTCGAATACACAAGTTTTTGTATAACATCACATATGTACATTACCTATATGGCCGAATATACATGGTCATACTTATACACCTAGTGAATAATCATTTCATTAATATACAATTTATTTAGTCACAAGGCCGAATGCACATACTAAACTCACATATATTTTTCATTACTATTATACATGATTTAACATAAATATTCTAAGTACTTACTTACCTTATCTCTCGTAGGTAACAGGTTAATTCATACCTGGCCATTTAGCTCAATTTACTTACTTAAATACCACACCAACATGAAGTATTTTAGGCATAAACTTATGATAAATCACCGGCATAAAGCCTTCTAGGCATAAGCTTGTATTACACATTGGCACAAGGCCTGCTAGACTCAAAGTCTGATTTTTATACATCGGCATTAAGCCTGCTAGGCATAAAGCCCGATTAAATTCACCAACACAAGGCTTGCTAGGCTAAAAGCCCGAATATCATTATTATAAAGCTGTCTCATAAACAATTCATATATCGAACATTTCAGATATTCCACATAATTCATACTGTCTTCCAAATGTTATAATTCAATCGACTTAAACTCAAATATATTATCTCTATGCTTTATCACATTCGGCTAACTATACCATAATTCCATGAATTCCAAATCAGCATATTAAACTATGTTACATTCAAAATTGACAATATTTAATTGCTTAAAGACTTACCTCAGACAATGAAAAACCGGTACGGATCAGCTAGTCGACAACTTTACTTTTCCCCCGATCTAAATCCGATTTTCTCTTTTCTTGATCTCAATTAATATAAATTGAACTTATTAAATCACATATTCAACCAAATTCATCCAAAAACACACAAATGGGAAAATTACACTTTTACCCTTGATATTTCACATTTTTCACAATTTAGTCCATATTGCATAAAACACAAAATATGCACAATCTCACAACAACATAGTTAGGCCAAATATCCCTTATACTCATACTAATCCATCTATTTCATTTATTTCACATTTTAGTCCCTCAATTTATTATTTTTGCAATTTAGCCCTAATTACTCAAATTCATCAAAAATTCCAATACAAAACATGTTAATCTAAAACATATCTTTAATATTTCATCATCAAACATCACAAAACACAAATATTCATCAATGACATAACTCAAAACATTCATTAATGTAAAACATAACCTTAATATTTCATCATCAAACATCACAAAACACAAATATTCATCAATGGCATAACTCAAAACATTCATCAAAATCAGAAATTCTAGCATGGGTCGGATAGTATTCGAAGCAATGATCTCAAAATTGTAAAAATTATCAAAAATCGAACCCAAACTAACCTTGAATCAAGCTTGAGAAATGGCCGAATATCACGAAGCTTTAGTTTCTTTTCTTTCTTTTTAGTTTTGGTCAAAACATGCATATATGAACATCATTTTATTATTTATGTTATATTATAACATATATTATTTCATCTTTTACTATTTTAACCTTTACTAAATAATATAAAATCATTATATTGGTTGTCTACAACCGTCCAACTCATTTAATTATGGCTAATTTCATTATAAGTGCTTCATATTAAAAAGCCACTAACACGTTAGCCCTTATGCTTTAAACTATCAAGTTTTCAATTTACGCGATTAAGTCCTTTTATTAAATTAAGCACACAAACAATCAAATTTTCATACAAAACTTTCACACATGCAAATTCACATATCATAAACACGAGAAATAATATTTAAATATTATTCTGACTCAGATTCATGGTCCCGAAACTACCGTTTTGATTAGGGTCTAAATCGGGTTGTTACAAAAATAATCACATGCTTGTTAATGCTTGAAAAATGTTAAATCCCATCTGAATAAAGGAAGAATCGATGGATAAATGTAATTTCTTGAAATGAATGAGGTCCTGCATTTGTTGCTGATGGGATATAACTCGGACGAGTAATCCTATTGACCTCATTTCTGAAAGGATTTAGCTTGGACATGTAATCTTGATATAAGTCCTCTCGAACATATGTCATGTATTCGATTTAGCTCGGACGGGTAATCCAAATCAAGCTCTTTAGAGCATATGTCATAAAAAGGATTTAGCTTGGATTCATAACCCTGTTGTTTATATATATATACATATATGTATAGCTCGAGAGTGTACTCTCTGAAATAGTACCCTATGGGTACCATTGATATGAATTGATGAATCTTGATTTGTACACCACGAGTGTACCACCAGTGTATCCATCAATATTTCAAATAAATTCAACAGGTAAAGGTTCTTGACATGAGAAAATATGAATAAGAAATGACTTATTACACATATTGGCTTGAAATACATGAAAATGATGATACGTGATAATTGATATATGGAAATATTAAATGATGATATTGTACATGGAATTTATTTGATGAGTATGTACATATTTGATTATAGACTTGTAAACCTAGTGTGTACTAATCGTGGCCTTGATATTCCAAGTAATATGAGTGAAGTTCTGACATGAAATAATCTGAATGAACTATTATGAAAATTTACTTGTAATATAAAGAGATGATTTATACATGTTAAATGAATACATGTTGTGAAAAGCAAGTGTGCATGGAAACTTGATTGTTCTTGAGCCCATATATGTTTGATAAAATTATGGAATATATGACTAACAAGGGTAATGAGTATATGTGTAGGGCTTGAGCTCAAATTGATTGAATATGCCTTACATCGTTACTTCAAAATAGAATGAATGGTAAGTCAAGTACCATGTTATATGAACTTACTAAGCATTTTATGCTTACTTAGTTTTATTTCCTTGTTTTATAGTAAATCAGAAGCTCGTTGGATTGGAAGCTTGGCAGAGATCAGTCACACTATCCATCGGCCCATGTCGATTCAATTTGGTAAATCAATTATGGTTGTAATGGCATGTATAGGATATATTGGCCATATCGACATGTAAATGAAAATGGTGCTTGTAATCTAGCCTTTGGAATGGCTAGTGATGGGCTGTTTTAATATACTTGTAATGTCAAATTATGGTAGCTACATATATGTTAGGTAGTTGATCAAATTATGTCTAACTTGAGAACTTATCTAAGGTAAGATTATAGACATGTATGCATGAAATGATATTTCATGTTGAATGATGGAAATTACTTAATTTGAATGCTTAGATTGGTTGGATTGTACTTGGTATGTTTCATTACAGGAAAATAGTGAATTTGGGTGACAAATGAAGCTAGGAAATGACTTTATTTTGTCCACACGGGTAGACAAACAGGCATGTGTGACACATAGCTGAGTACATGGGCGTGTAGTTAGGCCTTGTGTTCTCTGCACCTTAGTTTTGAGAAACAGAATGCTCAGAATAGAGCACATGGGTAGAGACACGGGCATGTGTCTCAGCTGTGTGTGCTACATGGCTTAGACCACAGGTGTGTGTCTTGAGCATGTGAAACCTGCACCTAATTTCGAATTGAATTATTTAACCACACGGCCTAGGACACGGGCGTGTGGCATGGCCGCGTGCACAAGTCAAAGAGTTATACAGGGGCGAACAAGGCCTCTAGCACGGGCATGTCCCAAGGTCACACGGGCATGTCTCTCAGACCACATGGTTATGTGAACCCTGTAACTTAGAATTTTTTTTAAAATTCATGAAAAATTCTTAGAGTTTCCAATTAAGTCCCAACTTGATGCTAATGCTTATATTGGGCCTCGAAGGTCCAATTAAGGGAGTTTCAAATGATCTCGGTTAATGAATTGTAATTTACGGGAATTATCTAAAAAATTTCCTGAAAAATTTTGGTAACACTCTGAACCCTATTTCGACGATGAATGTAGGTTAAGGGTATTACATTTAATGGTATCAGAGCTACGGTTTAGTCAATTCTTAAACTAAACGTAGCATATGTGGAGTCTAGAAATACATGACATTACATAACCTATGATAGTGTGATATCTACTGACTCTGATGAAAATTGTCTTACAAATAGACAGAGATGCTTTCCAACCGAGCTAATTTCGATAATGCTGAAAGTGATACTCGTAATGCTCAAGTAAAAATGTTGTGTTTGATAAAATGGGACCTATAAAGGTATGAAATAAATGTTTTATAATGGACATGTTAATGATAAATATTAAGTGATATGTATGTATTTATGAAAGTTGAATTTTGAGGCTTACGATCTCTAACCCTTTATCAGTATAGTGTTATACAATGAAATTCACAAGATTTATATGGATTACGCTTATGAATGTGAAACTAAAGATTTCAAAGGCTAAATGATTAATGATGTAGTCAGAATGAGAATGGGTTAGTAAGTAAAGACGGTACTAAAAGAGATATTAGATTTTTCTGAGGATTATTCTGAATATGTGATGTCATTGCTAAGGAAGAAGTTCTTCATGTGTAAGTGACTTATCCAGATATAATATTTACAGAATGGATTAGCCGAAAATTCTTTCGAATTGACTCTTTTAGTGAGCTGAATAATGTAATATTATTGATGACTTTATTAGTCAGTGGAATAGTAATGAAATTGAAAAGTTATGTGAATACAACTGTTATAATTAAGTATATTACAACAATTTCTTCTGGGCATTCTATATATTTTGTTATTCTCAGAGGCATATGAAGTTGTGCATGTACAGATGCAATATTTATCATATTGAAAGGCTAGTAAATCATGATAGATGGAATTATTGTAAGTCAGGTTGAATTATTAGTTAAAGTCTCCCCTGTGACAGGGTTCGACTACTCTGACCTTCATGCATTACGACTTAGATACCTTCCTGTACAGGGCTTCAATACTTATTCCGTTTGTTTCTAAAGAAACTAGACTCGAAAAGGAATCTGTACATATAGGGCATGACTTCTAATTATCTCTGGTTAATTTGTAGTGAATTTCCAAAGTTAGAACAGGGGATCCAGAAATCACTCTGGCCCTGTTTCACGAAAACTTAAACATCTCATAAACTACGACTCATATGATCGTTTCGTTACTTTCATATGAAAATAGGTTCATCAAGGTTCGACTAAATAATTTATTCATTATTTAATTCTATTCCTACTATTTTTAGTGAATTTTAATATTCACATCACTGCTGCTGTTGGTATCTGTTTTTAAGGTAGACTTTACCTATTTCATAATTTCCATGATTTAACTAGCCCTTTAACATACATAGCATAAAAATATGATCGTGATTAACCATTCCAATGGGTAATCATTGCCAAGCCTTTCCACACCTCTCAATAACCATATATATACAAAATGATTATAACGCTATGCTCAAAATATATAAGCCATTTTCGCATGGCTATCCAAATATATACAATACCAAAGTACTTGACTAACAACAAAAGGGTAGTCCTATACATGCCATTTTCAGAGTTCATCTAAATGAGTACCAAAAGGGCTTTGATAGTGTGGATGACTTCGACTTTGACACTCCCGAGTCCGATAGCTGACGAACCAAAATCTATAAAACAAAGAATCAAAGAAACGGAATAAGCATTTAATGCTTAGTAAGTTTTGAGTAATGAAATCATGCACAACTGAAGTATAGCATTCATACGACTAAACGAATAATTTCACATACACATATTCTCACAATCATACTTACTTCACATTTCCAACCCTTATATTCATACATAAGGAATCAACTTGACTAAAAGCCGGAAGCTTGTTAATCGATTGAGCGAATACTATTTAGAAGGAATCAATTATTTCAATGCACATACGAAACATACCTCATTGTTGGGATTTTACGAGCGCATTAATTGAAATTATTACAGCAAGATCGCTCATTCCCAAACCCAAGTATCTTCGGGATTTAGCTGGATATAACCACTCGCACAAGGCCTTCGGGTCTTAGCCCGGATATGGTCACTAGCATAAATGCCTTCGGGACTTAGCCCGGATATAGTCGCTAGCACAAATGCCTTCGGGTCTTAGCCCGAATATAGCAACTCGCACAAATGCCTTCGGATCTTAGTCCGGATATAGTCACTAGCATAAAAGCCTTCGGGACTTAGCCCGGATATCATTCGAATAACCATGCACATATACCAATAAATCATGACACATCCATATTTCATTTTCATTACCAAAGCTTAAACACAAGACACTTATCACACTTACTAATTTTGGCTCAATAGCCACATACAAAGAGCACGATTTTGATTGGCTTTATAACATGATCTCTATACACATTCGGCTACCCGTCATAGGTATAAACTAATCACCTCAATATATAATTCAAGTAGAATCATTATATCACCATTTATTTGTCATACCTATATGTCATGACCTAATCGAATCATAATCTAAGTTCCATTACTCGAAAACTTACCTCGGATGTTGTCGAACGATTTCAACGTCTATTCGATCACCTTTTCCTTTCCTTTGTCGGATTTAGTTCCCCTTTGCTCTTGAGCTTAATTTAACAAATAAATTGATTTAATCATTTTGAACATCAAGGAGAAATTCAAGGTACTTAGCCCACGTATATTAGGCATTAGAGTCATATATGTATGAAATCATGAATCAAATTCAACATATTAGCCAATATTCTCCTTTAGCCGATTTTCTAAGTCAAGATAAAGCCATCAATATGCTTACCTATAGCCGAACGTACAACATCAATCTATGTATTCATTCATGTGGCCGAATATGCATGTCTATGGTGAGGCTGATTGTATACTTAATACATTCTACAAATATGGTCACTTGTATTGACTAATTACCATTTTGTTTCAAGTTCAAAGCTCGGCTAAAACACATATATACACTAGTAATCAAATACTAACATTTGCACTTCACCTTAATAGCTAACTTAGCAACCCTTAATTTAACATATAATTGTTCATAACAAAATTAAAGCATCCTCTCCATTCCATCAATTCAAAACACATACATTACTCTATAATATTCAAAGTCACATTCGGCCTTAGCACACAACTTCTCTACTTCATCTAACATGAACAACAACTATATTTCTCTTCCACTTCCTACCATGGCCGAATGCTTCATGAAGTTGCTAAGACCTACCTTTTTCAAATTCTCACACACACTCACATCCAATCCTTTTTGTTGAGCACTCAAACTCTATCATCTTCATACCTCATCAACACAACATCAAACACCAACCAAGAAGACAACACCCATGGCCGAGTATCATCTCCCTCACATAGCAAAGATTTAAACCATGGGCTAGGTAGAACTCAAGCTAACAACTAAAAATATACATGAATCTCATGGAGCAACATCAAACATACCTTAGCCTAGTTACATGCATGGCCGAACCTCTTCAACCTTTCTTCTTCCTTCCTCCTTAGAATTTTCGGCCAAAGATGTTAAAGGATGAACATTTTTTTTCTTTTCTTTGTTTTCATCACTCTTCATCCCCTTATTTTATTACTAACTCTTTTATTTTATTCTTTCCCATATGAAACATTAACACACCATGTTTATAATATGCTATGACCCATAGCATGGCCGACCACTAGCTCAAATTTTGGGTAATTTGACATGCAAACCCATCATTTCTATAACATGCATTAATAGGCCACTTTACATTTGCCTAGCACATTTCTAAATTTTCTCACATAAGTCCTATTTACTAAAATTCACCTACAATTAACAAAATTCAAATATGAAATTTTCACACATGCATATATACATATAATAAGCATCAAATATGACAGTTAATTATTTTTATGACTCGGTTTTGTGGTCCTGAAACCACTTCCCGACTAGGGTCACATTAGGGCTGTCACAACTCTCCCCCACTTAAGAAATTTTCGTCCCCAAAAATCTTACCGGTAAATAGGTTTGGATATCGTTCTCTCATAGAGTTCTCGGTTTCCCAAGTAGCTTCTTCGATTCTGTGTTTGAGCCATAACACCTTTACTAACGGAACCCTTTTGTTTCGCAACTCTTTCACTTCACGAGCTAGGATACGAATCGGTTCTTCTTCATAACTCAAGTCAGATTGAATTTCAACCTCTGATGGACTAATTATGTGTGAAGGATCAGATCTGTAACGTCGAAGCATCGAAACATGAAAAACGTTGTGAATCCTTTCAAGTTCAGGGGGTAACAACAACCTATATGCAACTGGACCAACTCGTTCGGAGATTTCATACGGCCCAATGAATCTCGGACTCAGTTTACCCTTACGGCCAAATCTGAGTATCTTTTTCCAAGGTGAAACCTTAAGAAACACTTTGTCTCCTACCTGATACTCAATATCTCTTCGTTTTAAATCCGCGTACGACTTCTGACGATCGGATGCCGCCTTCAGACTTTCACGAATTATTCTTACTTTCTGCTCAGCATCTTTAATCAAATCAACTCCGAAAATCTTACTTTCACAGAGCTCGGTCCAAAACAATGGTGTACGGCATTTACGACCGTACAAAGCCTCGTAAGGTGCCATCTTAATACTTGATTGAAAACTATTGTTGTAAGCGAATTCAATCAAAGGTAAATACCGCTCCCATGAACCACTAAACTCGAGGATGCAACATCTCAACATATCCTCAAGTATCTGAATTATCCGCTCGGATTGACCATCGGTTTGGGGATGAAAAGTGGTGCTAAAATGCAACTTGGTACCCAAAGCTTCTTGCAATTTCTTCCAAAATCACGAGGTGAATCTCGGATCTCTATCCGACACAATAGAAATGGGTACCCCGTGTAATCTCACAATCTGAGAAACATACAAATCAGCTAGTTTATCCAATGAATAATCCGTACGTACGGGAATAAGATGAGCCGACTTAGTCAGTCTATCAACAATAACCCAAATCGCATCTTTCTTACTCGCTGACAATGGTAACCCAGATACAAAATCCATCGCGATTCGTTCCCATTTCCATTCAGGTATCATGATCGGTTGAAGTAAACCTGTAGGCACTTGATGTTCCGCTTTCACTTGTTGGCATATTAAACACTTCGAAACAAAATCGGAAATGTCTCGTTTCATACCATGCCACCAAAACTGACGTCTCAGATCGTTGTACATTTTCATACTCCCCGGGTGAATTGACATTCGGCTACAATGAGCTTTGTTCAGAATCATCGAAATAAGTTCTGAATTTCTTGGAACACACAAACGACTTCTGAACCTCAAACAATCGTCATCATCAATTTGAAACTCTGATTCCATATTCGAAACACATTCAACCGTTTTGCAACCAGTTCGTCATCAACTTTCTGAGCTTCACGAATTTGATGAATCAACAATGGTTTGGCCTTTAATTCTGCCACTAACACATTGTCGGATAGAACAGACAAGTGTACATTCATCGCTCGTAAAGCAAACAGTTATGTACGACTTAAGGCATCCGCAACCACATTATCCTTTCCCGGGTGATAGTCAATGACAAGCTCATAATCTTTCAACAACTCGAGCCAACGTCTTTGTCGCAGATTCAAGTCTCTTTGAGTCATCAAATATTTGAGACTTTTGTGATCCGAATATACATGGCACTTCTCACCAAATAAGTAATGTCGCCATATTTTCAAAGCGAACACGATGGCAGCTAGTTCAAGATCATGGGTCGAATAATTTTTCTCATGTGGCTTCAGTTGTCTCGACGCATAAGCTACAACTCGACCCTCTTGCATCAATACGCATCCCAACCCAAGTAGGGATGCATCACTATAAATGACAAACTCTTTGCCTGATTCGGGCTGCACTAGTACTGGAGCTTCAGTCAAACAAGTTTTTAGTTGATCGAAACTTTTCTGACACTTTTCTATCCATTCAAACTTAACATCTTTCTGAAATAGTTTCGTTATTGGTGTGGCTATCATCGAGAAACCCTTTACAAAGCGTCTGTAGTAACTGGCAAGTCCCAAAAAGCTCCGAACTTCAGTAATATTTCTCGGAGGCTTCCAGTTAAGTATGGCTGAAATTTTGTTCGGATCAACTCGAATACCCGATGCAGATACCACATGACCCAAGAAGCTAACCTCTCTTAACCAGAACTCACACTTACTGAACTTAGCATATAACTGCTTATCCCGTAAAATTTGCAACACTAATCCCAGGTGTTCAACATGATCGGTTTCATTTCTCGAATAGACCAAAATATCATCGATAAACACAACTAAAAACCGATCCAAATACAGTCTGAAGATCCGATTCATCAAATCCATAAATACCGCGGGGGCATTAGTGAGCCCAAACGGCATCACTAAGAATTCGTAGTGACCGTATCTCGTTCTGAAAGCAGTTTTGGGTATATCCGAATCTCGAATTCGCAACTGATAATAACCCGATCTCAAATCTATCTTTGAAAACACCGAGGCTCCCTTTAGTTGATCAAAAAAATCATCAATACGCGGTAACGGATATTTATTCTTTATTGTCACTTTATTCAGCTGACGATAGTCGATGCACAACCTCATGGTTCCGTCCTTCTTTTTCACAAACAATACTGGTGCACCCCAAGGTGATAAACTTGGTCGAGCGAAACCTCTATCCGTCAACTCTTGCAACTGAGCTTTCAACTCTTTTAACTCGGTTGGTGCCATACGATACGGAGCTATCGAAATTGGTGTAGTCCCAAGTACAAGCTCAATACCAAACTCTACCTCCCGAACAAGTGGTAAACCCGGTAATTCTTCGGGAAAAACATCCGGGTATTCACAAACTACTGGCACAGATTCAGGCTTCTTTTCTAACTCTTTGTCATCAAGTACATACGCAAGGTATGCTTCACACCCCTTTATTACATATTTCTGAGCCAACATCGATGATATTACAGCTGGCAACCTATTCAAGTCAGTGGACTCAACTCGGATTATCTCGTTATTTACACACCTTAAATCGATGGTTTTTCTTTTGCAATTTACAATTGCATCATGTACGGTCAACCAATCCATATCGAGGATAACATGAAATTCGTCAAACGGTAAAAGCATCAAATCAGCCGAAAAACAGGAACCTCGGATTATTAGGGGACATTTCTTGCACACTTTGTCGACAAGCGCGTAACGACCCAAAGGATTTGACACCCAAATTACAAACTCAGTAGACTCAATAGGTAGAGTCTTACTGGATGCTAAGGTTTTGCATATATAAGAATGAGTAGAACTAGGGTTAATCAAAGCAATCACATTAGTATCAAAAAGAGTAAAAGTACCGGTAATAACATCTGGTGAGGAAGCATCCTCGCGTGCGCGTATAGCGTAAGCTCTAGCAGGAGCACGAGCCTCAGATCTGGTTGTAGCATCTCTAGATCCTCTCTGACCGCCACTAGCATTGCCCGTATTTCTAGA
Organism: Gossypium hirsutum; assembly: GCF_007990345.1. Taxonomy (NCBI): domain Eukaryota; kingdom Viridiplantae; phylum Streptophyta; class Magnoliopsida; order Malvales; family Malvaceae; genus Gossypium; species Gossypium hirsutum. The sequence goes on along the minus strand of NC_053432.1, from coordinate 24,997,606 downwards.
TGGTCTACCCCGAGCAGTAGTAGCACCAGGTTTCCCACTCTGATTTACGTTCTGTTCAGACAATCTCGGGCAATCTTTAATAAAGTGGTCAGCTGATTTGCACTTGTAACAGGAGCGGTCATGGAATCTACAACTCCCCGAATGCCATTTACCACAATACTGACACTCGTTCTGTCTCGACGATCATTTCCAACACTGGCGACCGAAGTGACTCGTGCACTCACAGGGGGTCGATCACGATCTCGTCTAGAAAAACCGAAGTGTCTCTAGATCGGCCTAAATCATCTCTAAATTTCTTCGATGACTGTTGAAAGGGCCTCCCCGAAGACCTCTTACGAAACTCCTTTGCTCCCATATCAGCTTTTCTTTTCTCCATACTGAGCTCCTCGGCTTTGCAAGCTCGCTCGACAAGTACCACAAATTCTCGGATTTCCAAAATGCCAACATACAGCTTTATATCATCATTCAGTCCATCCTCGAAATGTTTACACATCACGGCTTCTGAAGAAATGCATTCTGGACCGTACCGGCAAAGCCTTACAAACTTTCGTTCATAATCGGTAACCGACATGGAACCTTGTTTAAGTTCAAGAAATTCCTTCCATTTTTGATCCATGAATCTCTGACTGATATACTTTTTCCGAAACTCGGTTTGGAAAAACTCCCAAGTTACTTGCTCTCTGGGCACAACAGAAGTCAACGTATTCCACCAATAGTAGGCAGAATCACGTAGCAAGGAGATAGTACACTTTAGGCACTCATCGGGTGTGCAAGATAGCTCATTGAATACCCGAATAGTGTTGTCCAACCAAAATTCAGCTTGCTCGGCATCATCGCTGTCCGTAGCTTTAAATTTAGTAGCCCCTTGTTTTCGGATTCTGTCAACTGGGGGCTTATTTGACCTTATTTGGTCAGTTGCCAGAGGTATTGTAGGTGCGGGGGTGCTATTAGTCGGGAATGGAGGTTGTGGAACAGCCGTATTAGTTCGAATGTATTGGTTGAACCAATCATTCATCACGCTATAAAAAGCTTGTCTAGCTTCATCATTTGGATTACTAGCAATAGGTTGAGAGTCCGCCGGTACTGTCCCTTGTGCGGGAGCAGGTGCTACACTCTCAAGATCATCAACTACCGCTCGGTTGGGATCGGGATCCATTACTATAAATAAACAAATTTTCAATTGTCAGAAATCACCACACTATCAAATAATCACATAATGGCATGTATAGCTAGACCCAAACGTATTACGGTAGTCCTAGAATCGACTAAATCGTAGCTCTGATACCAATAAAATTGTAACGCTCCGAGCCCAAGACCGTTGCCGGATTCGAACACGAGGTGTTAACAGACTTATTTCATTGTAAAACACAGTTCATTTAAAATTTCCAGACAAGCTGGCTAACTGCGTCACTGTCACCTTAAAAATCATATCTCGAGTTCCAACACTCGAAAACAAGTTTCCTAAAGTTTTCCTGAAACTAGACTCATATGTCCATCTACAAATTTTTTTCTAGAATTTTTGGTTGGGCCAATTAGTACAGTTTATTAGTTGAAGTCTCCCCTATGACAGGGTTCAACTACTCTGACCTTCATGCATTACGACTTCGATACCGTCCTGTACAGGGATTCAATACTTATGCCGTTTGTTTCTAAAGAAACTAGACTCGAAAAGGAATCTGTACATATAGGGCATGACTTCTAATTATCTCTGGTTAATTTGTAGTGAATTTCCAAAGTTAGAACAGGGGATCCAGAAATCACTCTGGCCCTGTTTCACAAAAACTTAAACATCTCATAAACTACGGCTCATATGATCGTTTCATTACTTTCATATGAAAATAGGTTCATCAAGGTTAGACTAAATAATTTATTCATTATTTAATTCTATTCCTACTATTTTTAGTGATTTTTCATATTCACATCACTGCTGCTGTTGGTATCTGTTTTTAAGGTAGACTTTACCTATTTCATAATTTCCTTGATTTAACTAGCCCTTTAACATACATAGCATAAAAATATGATCGTGATTAACCATTCCAATGGCTAATCATTGCCAAGCCTTTCCACACCTCTCAATAACCATATATATACAAAATGATTATAACGCTATGCTCAAAATATATAAGCCATTTTCACATGGCTATCCAAATATATACAATACCAAAGTACTTGACAAACAACAAAAGGGTAGTCCTATACATGCCATTTTCAGAGTTCATCTAAATGAGTACCAAAAGGGCTTTGATAGTGTGGATGACTTCGACTTTGACACTCCCGAGTCCGATAGCTGACGAACCAAAATCTATAAAACAAAGAATCAAAGAAACGGAATAAGCATTTAATGCTTAGTAAGTTTTGAGTAATGAAATCATGCACAACTGAAGTATAGCATTCATACAACTAAACGAATAATTTCATATACACATATTCTCACAATCATACTTACTTCACATTTCCAACCCTTATATTCATACATAAGGAATCAACTTGACTAAAAGCCGGAAGCTTGTTAATCGATTAAGCGAATACTCTTTAGAAGGAATCAATTATTTCAATGCACATACGAAACATACCTCATCGTTGGGATTTTACGAGCGTATTAATTGAAATTATTACAGCAAGATCGTTCACTCCCAAACCCAAGTATCTTCGGGATTTAGCCGGATATAACCACTCGCACAAGGCCTTCGGGTCTTAGCCCGGATATGGTCACTAGCATAAATGCCTTCGGGACTTAGCCCGGATATAGTCGCTAGCACAAATGCCTTCGGGTCTTAGCCCGGATATAGCAACTCACACAAATGCCTTCGGATCTTAGTCCAGATATAGTCACTAGCATAAAAGCCTTTGGGACTTAGCCCGGATATCATTCGAATAACCATGCACATATACCAATAAATCATGACACATCCATATTTCATTTTCATTACCAAAGCTCAAACACAAGACACTTATCACACTTACTAATTTCGGCTCAATAGCCACATACAAAGAGCACGATTTTGATTGGCTTTATAACATGATCTCTATACACATTCGGCTACCGTCATAGGTATAAACTAATCACCTCAATATATAATTCAAGTAGAATCATTATATCACCGTTTATTTGTCATACCTATATGTCATGACCTAATCGAATCATAATCTAAGTTCCATTACTCGAAAACTTACCTCGGATGTTGTCGAACGATTTCAACGTCTATTCGATCACCTTTTCCTTTCCTTTGTCGGATTTAGTTCCCCTTTGCTCTTGAGCTTAATTTAACAAATAAATTGATTTAATCATTTTGAACATCAAGGAGAAATTCAAGGTACTTAGCCCACGTATATTAGGCATTAGAGTCATATATGTATGAAATCATGAATCAAATTCAACATATTAGCCAATATTCTCCTTTAGCCGATTTTCTAAGTCAAGATAAAGCCATCAATATGCTTACCTATAGCCGAACGTACAACATCAATCTATGTATTCATTCATGTGGCCGAATATGCATGTCTATGGTGAGGCCGATTGTATACTTAATACATTCTACAAATATGGTCACTTGTATTGACTAATTACCATTTTGTTTCAAGTTCAAAGCTCGGCTAAAACACATATATACACTAGTAATCAAATACTAACATTTGCACTTCACCTTAATAGCTAACTTAGCAGCCCTTAATTTAACATATAATTGTTCATAACAAAATTAAAGCATCCTCTCCATTCCATCAATTCAAAACACATACATTACTCAATAATATTCAAAGTCACATTCGGCCTTAGCACACAACTTCTCTACTTCATCTAACATGAACAACAACTATATTTCTCTTCCACTTCCTACCATGGCCGAATGCTTCATGAAGTTGCTAAGACCTACCTTTTTCAAATTCTCACACACACTCACATCCAATCCTTTTTGTTGAGCACTCAAACTCTATCATCTTCATACCTCATCAACACAACATCAAACACCAACCAAGAAGACAACACCCATGGCCGAGTATCATCTCCCTCACATAGCAAAGATTTAAACCATGGGCTAGGTAGAACTCAAGCTAACAACTAAAAATATACATGAATCTCATGGAGCAACATCAAACATACCTTAGCCTAGTTACATGCATGGCCGAACCTCTTCAACCTTTCTTCTTCCTTCCTCCTTAGAATTTTCGACCAAAGATGTTAAAGGATGAACATTTTTTTCTTTTCTTTGTTTTCATCACTCTTCATCCCCTTATTTTATTACTAACTCTTTTATTTTATTCTTTCCCACATGAAACATTAACACACCATGTTTATAATATGCTATGACCCATAGCATGGCCGGCCACTGGCTCAAATTTTGGGTAATTTGGCATGCAAACCCATCATTTCTATAACATGCATTAATAGGCCACTTTACATTTGCCTAGCACATTTCTAAATTTTCTCACATAAGTCCTATTTACTAAAATTCACCTACAATTAACAAAATTCAAATATGAAATTTTCACACATGCATATATACATATAATAAGCATCAAATATGACAGTTAATTATTTTTATGACTCGGTTTTGTGGTCCCGAAACCACTTCCCGACTAGGGTCACATTAGGGCTGTCACACGTGTTGTCTAACTGAGAGGCCTAAGGTTCAAGTCTTGGGATGCGCAATAGAGTATTTATTTTGCTATTTGAGCTGTGTAGGAGGTGGAGTTGGACTGGAACTCTTTGGTTGAAGTGATCATATAAAAATAAGGAATTTTCCTAAGGGTTGAAAGTAATCCCACATCGGGAAGCTAACATGAGAATTGGCGAGAAGTTGGCTTTATATAGAGCGAACAAGATGAGTTGGGGATCACTAGGTTTAGGAGGGATTATTTCATACCTGCTTAACCAAGGTTGGTGATCGTGGACTTCGACGCGTTGTCGTAAACATGTGTGTATTCATGCCCTTCTTTGTTGGAAGTTGGAAAAAGCCGAAAAGCCAAAACTTTGACATTTGAGGCCTCACGAGCGTACAATTGCTCGTGGAGTAAACTGAGCCCACAAAATGTGGGCGTATGTCGAGAAAAACCATAATGAGTGATCTCATGGGCTTGGGCCCAATGGGCCCATGGGCCGCGTGGGTAAGCTTCACTGTTAAGTGGGACGTAGATAGACTTGTCATGTCGCGCACATGACTTAGGTAGTTTTGGGCCACGTCGGGCCTAGATGGGCGGGCCGTGTGGGCCCAATAGGCTCGTAGGCCCCACACGGATTAAATCTGCAATTTGTGATAATTATTGGACTGGGCTATGTTGGTCACATAGCCGTATCCAAAATTTGGGCTAAATGGGCCATACGAGGGAGTGGGCCCACTTGGGCCGAGTAATGGGCCTGAGGCCTATTTGCACCGTTACGTCTGTTTAGGTTACTTATGTTGCTCGAGATGGCGGTGGACCACCTATTGGGTCGTTAAGACCCTAGTTTGTAAAATCACCGAAATACCCTTATAGTGTAATGACCATAATACCCTTGTATGGTAGAATGACGATTATGCCCTTATGTTTCGTATGACTAATGTGCCTATGATTTACATATATGATTGTACTGAGTATGACTTTGCATGCACGTAATATTTATGACATGACATATTGCATGGGGTTGGGTTATTATGGACGGAGGAAGTGTACGACCTGTAGTCGTTCTCTACAAGGCTTTCAGCCTTTCTGCGATACTTATGGCTTATAACCGTTCTGTTAACTGGCAGCGTTGCTACGATATTTATGGCCTTTAGCCATTCTGTCTATGGCATTGAGCCGTTCTGTTGACTTAGTGCCGCAATCGGTGCTAAGCTTGGTGTGTTGGCTGGGTGGGTCGATTTTATCCCTACATGGTGTGTTGGTTAGTACGGGTGGTGTATTGGTTGGACTGGGCTGGATATCTGTCTGCATATCTGCATCTGATATTGATTCTGTATTGGGTTTAGGCCCACCTGATTTTGTTAATTGGCTAGGCCCAACTGTTACTGATTTTGAAAATGGGCTAGGCCCAATTGATTCTGATGAAGGCTGAGACCCAAGTGAAATTGTACTTGGCTTAGGCCCACACTCATTGTTCTGTTACTGTAATGGGTTTCGACCCAAACTGATTCTGAATTCTGTCTGTTTACTAACTGTTTTAATTTAGGAGGGGATTACACACTGAGTTTTTATAAACTCACCTCGTTTATTAACTGTGTAGGTAATCCCCAGCCTTAGGCGATTTAAAGCCGCGAGAGACTCAGAGGTGGCCACACGACCACTGATGCTCTGCTGTAGAATTTTTATTTTAAATTTCATTTTAGGTTTTGGATTATGTAATAAGGCCTTAGTGGGTTTAGGTTTTAAGTGGGCTTTTGATTTCTTATATTGAACTGCTAGTCTAGGAAAACTCGAGTTTTCAAAATATTCACGGTTTTCAAAATGCTTCTGCTATTTAAGTTGAATTAATATTCCAAAGACAAATATTTTGGAAAATGTTTGTAATGAGATGATTTGCTAACCCGTACAAAAGGTTTTAATTTTAGAAATAAACTTTTAATGACAACTCGATTCTTGAACGATGCTTTGATGCAACACGCCAAATTCGACCATAACATCTAAGCCGGGTTTGGGGTGTTACATTAATTCTATGGTGTAACGAGTCATATAAGATCATTGAAAAGAATTAAACCTGTTGTATTTGATTGGTATTACTATCAGAGTTTTACAGAATTCACAATGTTTTTTATGAATATGTGTGTTATGACAGTATCGATTAGACCTATCATTTATTATTGCCTTGATAAATGTTAAATTCAGCTGACACGACTTATAGTGAGGGACTGGTTGAAATCCTGGCATGTGAAGCGAAAGAAACAAAAAAATATAAAGGTAACTTTAATGAGAGTTCTTTGACAATGACATGATATAGAAGAAGCTACCTAGGAAATAGAGAAAACTATGAGAAAATAATATCTGAATATCTTTACTGGTAAAATTTTCAAGGACGAAAATTTCTTATGCAGGAGAGTTGTAACAGCCCAATTTCGGTGAAATCGGAACAATAGTCTCGGGACCACAAATTCGAGTAAAAAAATAAATTTTTTTATTACATGGTCTGTAACATGATAGAAATGTCATGTGAAAATTTTGATAAGAAAATTTTACCGATTATGTGTTTAATTACGGGAAGGACCAAATCGCATAAAATGCAAAAGTTGAATTCTAGTAGCTAGAAGGATTAAATAGCTATGGAATTCAAAACTTGAGGTCCTTATATGGTAATTAGACCATTAATGAAAAGTTAGCAATATTTTTGGATGATTCATCCATGGAAAATTAGAAAAACGCTAAGGACTAAATTAGAAATCAAAATTATTAATAGATGATAAATTATTAAATAGAAATAAAAAACATTTTTATCATCTTCTTCCCCAAAATAATACATGAAATCCTAAGAGAGAGAGAAGAAACTTTCATGGCCAAATTGGGTAAGTTTCCTTGGCCCATTTTTAGTAATTTTTCTCTTTTTGAAACCGGGATAGCTTAGTCTATCTATTTGGGGGATCAATTTGATAAGTTATTAAAGTATGGAAAATGGATCATGGATGTATATGCTGAAAATTAGAAATTTATGGTAGAAAATGAAAGGTTGTTGATAGATAAACAACTTTTACAAAGTGAATTTTGATGAAAACATGATTTAGGGACTAAAATGTAAAGTTGTGAAATTGAAGAAAAATGCTGAATTTTTAAGAATACATGTGCTGTAAATTTTGTAATGGGATTTTGGTTAGGCTTGGAATAGGGAGTAAATTGCACAAATTTTATTTTCCGAGCCTAGGGACGAAATGGAATTTATGAAAAAGTTAGTGGCAAAATGGTAATTTTGCCTAGGATAAAAATTGAGTCCACTTTAATATAAAATATGATAAATTAATGTTAAGTTTACTCGTATGGATCCGTATAGACCAAATTCGGAGGTAGAACAAGGAAAGGAGAAAAATGTCGGATTAGTAGATTTATGTACATGAACATTTGTCAAGATAAGTTCGTGTAACTAAATTGTATATATTTTTATGCTTGAATTTAATGTTGAGTTTGTGAATTGTATAAATACCATAAATATGTGAAATGATCACATACTCGTTATAGCCTAAAAAATGAAAGTGTCCGATCAATAATAATGGCCGATAAATGGTAGATGATAAAAAAATATTACTTATATGCTTGAAATGAATGTGGAATGTGTCTATTTGAATTATATGTATGATTTAGATGTATGAAATAATCACATGCTTGTTAATGCTTGAAAAATGTTAAATCCAGTATAAATAAAGAAAGAATCGATGGATAAATGTAATTTCTCGAAATGAATGAGGTCCTGCATTTGTTGCTGATGGGATTTAACTCGGACGAGTAATCCTATTGACCTCATTTCTGAAAGGATTTAGCCCGGATAGGTAATCCTGATATAAGTCCTCTCAAACATATGTTATGTATCGAATTTAGCCCGAACGGGCAATCAGCCTTTAGAGCATATGTCATTAAAAGGATTTAGCCTGGACTGGTAATCCTATTGTTTATATATATATGTATGGCTCGAGAGTGTACTCTTTGAAATAGTACCCTATGGGTACCATTGAATATGAATTGATGGATCCTGATTTGTACACTATTAGTGTACCACCAGTGTATCCATCAATATTTCAGATAAATTCAACCGGTAAAGGTTCTTGACATGAGAAGATATGAATAAGAAATGAGTTATTACACATATCAGCTTGAAATACATGAAAATGACGATACGTGATAATTGATATATGGAAATATGAAATGATGATATTGTACATAGAATTTATTTGATGAGTATGTACATATTTTATTATGGACTTGTACACCTAGAGTGTACTAATCATGACCTTGATATTCTGAGTAATATGAGTGAAGTTCTGACATGAAATAATCTGAATGAACTATTATGAAATTTTACTTGTAATATAAAGAGATGATTTATACATGTTAAATGAATACATGTTGTGAAAAGCAGATGTGCATGGAAACTTGATTATTCTTGAGCCCATATATGTTTGATGATAATATGGAATATATGACTAACAAGGGTAATGAGGTTATGTGTAGGGCTTGAGGTCAAATTGGTTGAATATGCCTTACATCATTACCTCAAAATAGAATGAATGGTAAGTCAAGTACCATGTTATATGAACTTACTAAGCATTTTATGCTTACTTAGTTTTATTTCCTTGTTTAATAGTAAATCAGAAGCTCGTTGGATTGGAAGCTTCGCGGAGATCACTCACACTATCCATCGGCCATGTCAGTACAATTTTGTAAATCAATTATGGTTGTAATGGCATGTATAGGATATATTGGTCATATCAACATGTAAATGAAAATGATGCATGTAATCTAGCCATTCAAATAGCAAGTAATGGGTTGTTTTAATATACTTGTAATGTCAAACTATGGTAGCTATATATATGTTAGGTAGTTGATCACATTATGTCTAACTTGAGGACTTAACTAAGGTAAGATTATAGACATGTATGCATGAAATGATATGTCATGTTGAATGATGGAAATTACTTAATTTTAATGGTTGGATTGTACTTGGTATGTTTCGTTGCAGGAAAATGGTAAATTTGGGTGACAAATGAGGCTAGAAAATGGCTTTCTTTTGTCCACACGGGTATACACACGGGCGTGTGTCTAGGCCGTGTGTAACACACAGCTGAGTAAATGAGCATGTAGTTAGGCCGTGTGTCCCTTGCACCTTAGTTTTGAGAAACAGAGTGTTCAGGATTGAGCACAGGGCATGTTTCTCAATCGTGTGTGCTACACGGCCTATATGACAGGCATGTGAAACTTGAACCTAATTTCAAATTGAATTATTTAACCACACGGCCTAGCACACAGGCGTGTGGCATGACTGTGTGCACAAGTTAGAGAGTTACACGGGGTCAAACATGGCCTCTAGCACGGATGCGGGTAATGGTTGTTACAAGGCATTTTTCCATCTACTCATCCCCCTCCTCCTTAAGAAGGAAGATAGCCCCCATTAAATTAACTTAGGTGGCCTTTTTAACTTAAATAAGTTTTCATGGGGACTTGATTAAGGTCATGTCAAGATGGAATGGCTTATCAAAATCTCCCACATCTAAGAGACATACCTGATACTCCTCTGTCCTTTGACTCTTTTGGTTCATGTTTGGTTAGTTCCCAACCAACTTTCCCTACAAATCAACTAGTGGCGTGGCCTTATACCTCATATCCATCCTTTTCGTAAGCATTAATTTCATTTCACATATCATCCTAATCTGACTAGGAATCCTTGTCCACTTATTTCCATATTAGATTTCCCCTATTCTATATGCCAAAAATGCTCTTGGGTGACTACTACAACTCAATCAAACATTCCTCCCTATAGCTCCTTAACTGTTCCTATTACAGAGGGTTGTATAAACAAAACATTCTTGGTTCGCCTAATCTATTCGATAAGATAGGCCTTCTTGGGTGAACACTTCTTTGCCTGTCATTTTTATAAATAACTATATGCCTAATTTAAAGGCTTATACACTCTTACCATTATTCTTCAAATTGTTACACTCAACTTAGTTATAAGTTTCGCTCCTCTATAATATGCCGGACTAAGGTGTCACTAACACGCTTGAAAAACAACTTATACTTAATCTAATCCTAACATTGGACATTTAAAACTATCCTCTTAAGCCTTATTCCTATGGACTATATTCCAAACTTTTAAGACTTCGCCCAAGGCATACTCGTGAACTTTTGTTTCTTAAATGAATCCATCACTTTAATTATTTATAACTCATTCTAAAATTCTTACTTCTAAAACAATAGCTGAATACTAAGGCTTCACTGGGCGGAATGTTACAATTATGAAAACTATGAATTATATGCATGAGTTACTTACATGCAATGGAATATCATGAAGGTAAAAACACTTAATAAAAATACTTAACCAAGTTTCATTTAGTTACAACTTGCAATAAATAAGGGTTCACATACTTTAACAAGTAAAATTTCACATAAGGGTTCGCCTATTGTCTACTAGGGGTTCACTTAATCACTTTTGTAACACCCTATACCTAGTTTGATCACCCTACCCAAGTAATAGGTATTACAATAGTAAAATAATAACATTATTCACTATTTTGTCATAAATATCCAAATAATCCATTTTAAAATAAAGGTTATGATCATTTCCATGCTACTTGATCAAATCCGAGCTTAATTTGAGTATATGAAGCATTTAAAACATCCTAGGGTCAAATCTGGACTAAATTATAACTTTCAAAAAATTTTGAGTAAAAAGTAGAAACAGGGGTCCCACGGTTGTGTGATAGAACTTAGACCGTATGGCTCTAAGACATGGCCATGTGGCCAAACCATGTAATAATTTGTTGCAGTGTATTTTAGGGTCACACGACCGTGTCGCTAGACTGTGTAACTTACTGTGACAATGTCGACAAACCTGTACCAAAAACAAATAGGCCATATATCCATGTCATACAATTGTGTGTGGCACATGGTCATGTGGCAAACCATGTCACAGGTCGTGTGCACCCAAAACTTCCTTCAAGACCAAGCCAATGCACCTATAATTCCTTAAGTCTCAAGCCATGTAATTACCATCACTTAAACCTATCTAAAATACACTGAAACATGCCAAAATATACCAAATTCTTAATTCAACCAACCTAAGTGCCTAACTAATATGTTGCAATTGGCACCACAATTCAAACATGAACAACAACCATTCATTACCATTCAGACCAAGATTTTTCATACCAAGATTTTCTCATACAATCAGCATTTTTTAACTAATATATCAATAAGCAATGTTCAACAAGTAACCCAAAATAAAAGCACCTATTATCACAAGTTAAGCATTCCTTATTTAACCATGACTTAAACATTTTATCCCATTCAAATCAATCACTCCAAATATAATTCATTATCAACATTCAATATCAACTCATGCTATTACTGAAACACATATAATGCCATTCAAAATTTGACTAATATTATCACATTACTAAGTACCAAATAGATATCAAGCACTTCATACATCAAAGTTCCATATAATCTCATTCACAACCAAAGTACCAAAACATGATTATTAACTTGCAAAGTAGACATCTTATATACATGCCACAAGTAACCATTTCAAACTTCAAAAATCTACCGAATCAAGTGACGGTAGGTGAGAGACTGTTGATCCGATCAACACATTCCGAATGTCTAGAATCTATAGAAAAGTAGTAACACAAGTAAGTATATTAAATACTTATTAAATTCAAACAATTCAAACAAGTAACTTACCTTATTCATTTAGTTTATATACAATCATTATTCAAAATAATTTCCCTATCATGGCATTACACAACAATGTCAAATAGGTGAGATTTTGGTTTATGATCGAACTTATAATCTTAAATAACAATATACCAAATCCAAATCAATATACAACATATAAACATTTATTTTATGTTCATCTTTTGCCCACATTAACATTACAATTCCACATTTCTCATATTTTGTTTTACCCAATGAAACCTTGTAAAAGAACTCAATACACAGGTGCAAATAACGTTTGATGCTCGTCTGAGCTAATCATATATATCTGTGTCAGGTTACCTGTCCAAGCTAAACCTATAAAATGACATCAGGTTACTTGTCCGAGCTAAACCTATGTCACATGTATCTTCGAGTTTGTAACAAATTCCAGAGCTTGTTATCAATGAAAATCAACTTGTAACCTCCTGTACGAGAATTTTACTAAGTTCATTAGAATTATCTCAACACTTTAATTCAATACGATTTCATTACCATTAAGTCCAATTCCAACTTGTATACTAATTCATAAACCATCCAAAGTTTCAATAGAACATATATAAGTATTTAAACATAACTTGACAGCAATTTGAAATCATTTATATCTTATGAACTTACCTGTCAAAATTGTACCGGTTTGACTATCATCGACTAGTCCACAATTTTTTTTTCCTCATACGTTTTCTGGTTGTTGAGATTTTTTTATCTAAATATAATAATTTTATTTTATTAACCAAATTAAATATCTTAAAAGAACTTAAATTCACATGTTTGACCCGTAATCAATATTTTACACTTTTACCCTTAATTTTTACCTTTTATTCAATTTAATCCCTAAAACCAAAACCTTCAAATCTATCATAATTTAACCAAATCAATTCTGACCAAATTTTATATAGTTCCTATACAACCCATATTTATCAAATTTTTACAAGAATTTCATGTAACTTTACTATTTAGAGAACTTAGTCCTTAAACTTTAAAATCAACAAAAACCACTTTAAAAAATAGTCCTATTTTACTATCAAGCTTATAAATCTATCATCAAACTTCAAAAAATAGCACAAATTCATCAATTTCATAACTCAAAACATTTAACAGTTTTATGAATTAGTCCCTAGGTTAGCTAGATTAAGCTACAACGATCTTAAAAACGTAAAAAGCACTAAAAACGAGTTAAAAACATATACCATGCAATTGAAACAAGCTTTGCTGAAGCTTCCTATGTTGGTTGTGGTGTTCTTCGGTTGAAGAAAGAAATGGAAAGATGATGACTAGTTTTCTTTTAGTTTTACTTATTATTACTTTATTCTTTAACATTTTAAATTATAAAATTAACATATATTTATTTAATTCATTACACAAACCGTCCACCATAACATTTTATGGTCAAATTACATTTTACTTTTATCTTGATGTTAAACCCAATGGACACATATATCACAATAGTGATTAACTTTTGCAACGTTTACAATTTAGTCCTTTTTACTTAATTTACTATCTAAACATTAAAAATTTCTAACCAAATTTTAGTACAACATTGTAATAACTCTATAAATATTAAATAATTAATAAAGTACTGACTCATTGTTGGATTTGTGGTCCCAAAACTACTGTTTTCGACACCATTGAAAACGGATTGTTATAACTTTGCGAAGTGCTACATACTCGAAAATTCTTTAGTCCTTCAATACAGGGTTAGCTTCGCGAACAAGGTTGGCAAAATAGCAAGGTCTTAAAATAGAATAAGGTTCGCAAACTTCCTTAAGTACTTAGATTCTGCAAACTTGGTTCGCAAAGCTCTCTACTAAGCAATATTATCGAAATATGTTAAGGGTTCAATGGATGCATTTTGCTGCATTTAGGGTTCACACCCTGACACCAACAATTGTAATAATAATTCAACGGATGTCAATATGGTCCGTACATGCTACTACTTAAGGTAACAAGGGTTCACAAACAAATGTGAGAGAGAAATTTATAGGAACAAGAGAATTAAGAGAACATCAAAGCAAACTTAATATATAATAAAATCTTTAAAGATTAGATGTCTATGTCAAACATTAACGGTTCACGTTCTAACTTTAAAGAAAAAATAGAGAAGCATTAAGTAATTTTCTATATCTAAATCACTTGGCAAAGTCATTAAATTTATATTTCTAAGACCAATCAGATTATCCCATATTGCTTTTATCGTCCAGGGTTTGCTTGCTCTACCTTTCCAACATGTATGCTTCGCTTGGATCACTAGTCTAACAGCTACTCAACTTTCGATCTACTTACCTACAATGTTTAGTAAAGAGTGTGTCAGTCCCTGCAAACTCAGTGAACATATAGGAAAAGATAATAACCACGTAGTTAGCACAAAACATAAGTTAAGCAGAAACATAGGCAAGATTACAGAGTTGTGAACTAGAGTTCTCAAATTGTTACAGTCAGATAGCTTAGCAAAAAACTATAGTATCTTCAAAAGCACATTCTTATTCACTTGTTCATTACTGTTGGTTAACCAGATCTCCTTATAACACGTCAGAGTGACTCAATAAGTCCTTATCATGTTCCATAAGCGTAGCACAAAGCTAAACACTCTTCAACACACCAATATGTCTGATTGAATAGAGCTCATCTCGACATTCCCTTATCTCTCCAACCTGTTCCAGGGCCTCAATGCCCAAAATATAAAACATATAGGTGAGTACTCACAATCTTATGGCATGCCATTATATCCAATAGATTTAGAAGGTTATTTTAAAACATTTACTTAACATAAAGCTCACAAAACACATAATCATATAGAGATCACCATACAGAGCTCGCATGTCACTATTCATGAAAACACATATTTAAATACTTGCTCTCGGAACCTAGGTCAAAAACCTAAGATACTGATTAACATTATAGTTCGCACATACAAATAACGATCCATGAACAGTTACCAATTTGCTTGAAAACTTGGACAAGCTCTACTATTCCCTTGACTTTGCTTGAAGATGGTCCTGCTAGGTTCGCAACAAATTTGCACAAACCAAAAATGGCACATTCAATCACATACATTGTAACACCCTTAACCTAAATTCATCGCTGAAACAGGGTTACGGAGTTTTACCAAAGTTTACAATTTAAACAGACAGAAAATTCAAACATTTCATAACATATAGATTCATGTCAAAAACCAATCATAATCATGCATATTGTTCTTAATATGAGCCTTCGATGCCTAAAATACACCTTAGAAACAAATCAAGACTAAATTGGAAACTCAAAAAATAGTTTTGGAAAAATTTAAATTTTCAAAGCTGTAGGGATTACATGACCATGTGGCCAGGCCATGTGACTCGCACGGGCAAGAGACACGCTCATGTCTTAGGCCGTGTGGGCATTCGAAATAGGGACACACGGCTGTGTCCCAACCCGTGTCTGAACAATGTTACTCACTAACTTGTGCCACATGGCCAAGCCACACGTTGACTTGCACTCTTTAAAAGATATAGAGGACACACGACTGTGCCACTTGGCCGTGTGTCACACACGGCTGAGACAAACGCTTGTGTCTCTACCCATGTAGAAAAAAATAGGTCATTTTACAAGCCATACTTCTCACCCAATTTGGCATCCACCTACACTCAACATTTTGAATATACAAAAGTCATAAATAGGCATCCAAAACAAGCCAAAATCAAGCCTTAAACATGTAAAATCATCACATACAACCAATATGCCCTTAGGCACCTCAAATGACAACTTATAACATGTATATCTACATATTCAATATATCCAATTGTTTAACTAACTCATATGCATATTTGTACCAAAACTTACCATGTAGATCATTAATCAAAACATACCATTTAGTACCATTTATGTACTTGTTCTCTAGCATCAATGGTTATATAAGTCACTTTTAATTTGTGCATTAAAAACTCCAATACAAACCATTCAAAAACTAACCTTATTATACATATGTGCTTTCCACAATAAGCACTAAATCACTCTAAATTATAATACATATCCAAATGCATATTCAACTACCATTTAAATTTTCATCCATCAAATATAAATCAATTCACATATTACCTATACCAAACAACACATCAAACATGATAAGGCCATTTATATATACATAACAAGATATACCAAAGTACAAGCCAAAACATATGGCCATAACCACATCACACATAAGCCAACATTAGCCAAAATAACCTATACATGCCATTATAACCAAAATTAAACAACTAAAAGTACCAAAAGAGCCAATAGATAGTGTGACATAACTCCGACAAGTTTCCAACCTGAATGAGCTTTTGAATCACTATAAAACACAAAAAATAACACAGAGTAAGCTTTTAAGCTTAGTAAGTTCATATAACAAAGAAATTAACTTACCATTTAGTCACATTTAAGGTAAGCATACAAAGCACATCCAACTCAATTTGGCCAAAAGCCTAAACACATATCCTCATTAACCATGTTAGTCATGTAATTCATATAATATCAAGAAACATGTACGAGCTCAACAATAATCAAACTTCCATGTACATATAATTTCCACTTCGTGTATCTATATATCATGTACCAATCATTTTCATATATCTCATGTAAATACCTGTAGTAGTTCGTATTGAACTCATGCAATCTCGTAACAGAACGGTGTCCGTTGAACCATTTAGAATATCGTTGGATGCGCGAGTAGTACACACGAGGTGTACTGAACTGTAATCTGGTAATTCATGTACATGTATGCTCGTATGAGCTGTAAATGGTAAGCTTCTCTGAGCTAGAAAATGGTAAGCTCATACGAGTTAAGTATCGGTAAGCTTATAAGAGCTAAAATCAATAACCTTAATGACATGTCATTTGTATCCTACAAATTCTTAAGCTTCAAACAGGGCTCGGTAATCATCGTACGCCATCGAATATGTGATCAGTATTCATATATGATGATTACACAATTCACAAACATATAATTAAGTTTAAAACATATAAACATACAATTTAATTACACGAACTTACGTCGACAAGTGTATATAGATACAAGGCGACTAATCCGAGATTTTTTCTTTGCCTCGATCTAACTCCATACGAGGTCTGATAGGATCTATATGAATGAATTTAACTCTATTCAATATACTTCATATTAAATTTAGTCCAACAGATTTTTTGGAAAACTTACCATTTTGCCACTATACTTTTAATTCTTTGCAATTTAGTCCTTATATCATAAAAATAGAAATTTGCACAATTTCATTACAACCCATAATAATTGAATTATGTACATGCTTATAATAGCCCACATTTTTCAAAAATTTAAAATTTTACTACATAATTTATCACATTTTTCAATTTAATCCTTAATTGATAATTTCATCAAAAATTCCTTTACAAAAGTTGTTATCTAACAACAACCATTCATTTTCTACTATTAAACTTCAAAGCCCTAAGATGTTCATCAATGGAAAAACTCAAATACCTTAACAGTTTCACAAATTACTCCCCAGGCTAGCTAGATTAAGCTACAACAATCCCAGAAATATAGAAATCACTAAAAACGGATTAAAATCCATACTTAATTAGACAAAACAAGGTTGGCCGAACCTAGGTCTCCCATGGCTTCCTTTCTTCTTCTAAAATCAGTGGAAGATGATAATTAAAGATGATAGTTTTATTTTATTACTTTTAATTTATCATTTATTTACTTTTTACTTATTACCCTCTAAAATTAATTCAAATTACAAAATTGCCTAGCCATTATCATCCACTAACATACTAATGGGCTAATTACCATATAATGACCTCCACTTTAAAGTTCTATAGCTATTTACTACCTTTAGCTAATAGAACACAACTTTTGCACTTTACGCGATTTAAACCTTTTTTATCAAATTGAGCATGCAAACAGTAAAATTTCTTAACAAAATTTTTATACGGTAATGCTATCATGCAGTAGACCATAAAATAATAATAATATAATATTTTTTACTTCGAATTTGTGGTCCTGAAATCACTATTTCGATTTCACTAAAAATGATCTATTACATGCATAAACATAAGCGATCCTAGGTTCGTAAATGTTGGACTTTTTAGCGAACCTAGTTTTCCTTATTGCGAACATTACTAAAGAACGTGACCTTTCCTAGATTTCTAAGTGATGCGCTCTTAACGATAGATAATAAATTTAGGAAAGTAGGATATGAAATACTCTTAATGGTAAAGGTTTAATTTGTAGGCTCTAATTGTCCTAATGTCCTTAGGATACTCTAACCATAGTAGGAATTAATTATGTGCATGGATAGTTTTGCAAAGAGAAAAGTAAGTTGACTTTCCTAACTGAGGCATAACTCTATTTTGACCATTCTACTTATGAATTTCAGCCTAAACTGTAGTTCGATGGCCTACTGATGACCCTTGCTTCGCCAAGCCTACTGGCAATCTAAGTTTACTAAATCCTTTGGCATACTCCAGTTTGGCAAGCCTTCTGGCGAACTCCTACTAGCCAAGCTTACTAACGTACTTTAGGTCACCGAGCTTGCTAGTTGTACACATGCATGGCAATCTACTAGCACATACATGTTTTTCACATTCTTGGACAATCTCCTGTTTGTCAAACTCCTTGGCAAACTCCTAGGCCCTACCTTGGGATGTTACACTTTGTTCACTTCTTTGTATCTCTTTGAGATGGTTTGTGTCTTAAGGTTTGGGTAGAGACCTTAAGGGAGTTTGTAATGATGAACATTATCCTCAAAGGTTATCAAATTTTTGGATTTGTGAAAATCCTTAGTTGTGGAAAGCTAAGGTAACGGAGTAGGCAATTGGGACTGAAACACTCTAAATTCTTGTATACAATTTTTCTATCCTTTCTCTCTAGCTTTCACAATTTTTTTTAAAAAGCCAATTCACCCCCTCTTAGTAATTTTGGTTCAATTATTTGAGCTAACATAAGGTATTTCAAAAGAAATGGAGGGAGTCTGGTAAACTCTTCTATAACCCATATTGAGATTCGTTTAACTTTGATTCCTTGAGAGGTACTACCTCAGAAGATGAAAACCCCGGTGATGCCGCCAATTTTCTTGCCCAAGGGGAGCATTAAATTTCCTCTTTTGTACAACTACATTGTCTAACATCTTTTTTAACGAAAATTTTCTTCCTTTCTTCACTTATCTTTCACATTTACCCTACTCATATTTCCTTATGCTATTTTGATATGTTTAATACCAACTTACAACGATCTGTGCATCTTTATCCAATTCCACAACACACTTTAAACTTAAAATAACTTAAGGGAATGTATCATTGATATGGGGGATATTCCTTAACTTACTATGTTTATAGGATCGACTAAATCGAAGCTTTGATACCACTAAATGTAACACCCTATACTCGACCCAATCATCGGGTCCAAGTATCAGATGCCACAATCAACCTGAATAACTTAAAAAAATTTCTAACTTGACTTATTTATGCAATTAGATGATATCAAATTACACATACATAACTATTGTTCGATCTTACTCAATTGCAGAGACACCATCATATTACAAAATTTAACTTCTGTCGTAACTTATATCATATAAGCATAAAATTCTTACAAATCTTCTACCTTATTAAACTTAACAGTTATTTTCAAATTTGAAATTAAGACTTTAATACAAACACATCAAATTTAATCCCTAAGGTGTGGCCTCTAAGGGTACCCCTTTATACGTATGACAAAATTATGGCATCGCTCGCGTAACTTGTAGGAGTCTGGCTTGGTCCCTCTACAATCATTGAATCATTCCCCTACTTTCGCATGCAGTGTAATACAAGAGTAAGTCCAGATGAACCTAGTCAGATTCTATATAATAGTACTTAAGCAAAACCCATAATTTGACAGATAAATAATAAGTAATGCATAGAGATAAAACCCTCTGAGTGACTATGGAGATTTTCACAGATTTTACATGGCATCTGTGACATCTTTGCATGTTTTGAACTAACCATCGATAAACATTGTTAATAAGCATAGTCGTAATCGTACTTCCCAAAAACACCTTCTCAAGGATTGACCTCTCTGGCTTTAGCTCATACTCTCACATTTGCCTCCCTGAATTGACTCATCATAGAGTAACCATCCATCCAAATTTCCATATTGGCGTCCGTTGTTGACGCACTACAACTCGCTATAACTGCTAGCTTCTTACCATGATCCCCTCATTCTACACTGACCTCAATTTAAATGTGCTAGTTTATTTCCATCAATGAACTCCTTGTGATGTATCCTATGCATGAATCCCACCTTAAGGAAAACTTATTTACTGAGGCCCGTATTGGAGGACTTGGATATAAAACATGGGTGGTGGGTAAGCAACCCTCATTCTTGGCGGACTCATACTAGAATAACTGTAATGTGCAAGTGTACACAATCGTAACAAGTAATAAAGTGATGAGTATATCGAGTTATCGTATCCACAGGGACTGAACAAGAAAATATTTATGAAATATATATTTACAAAAATTGGAGTGGAAAGTATCTTAAGGAAACTGAGCTATTTACCTAGACTAAAAATTAACCAAGTAACAAATTAAATTATATTAAAAACACAAGGTGAAAGAAAATCTTTAACAAGTTTAATCAATATGACATAGTTGTGTTAGATTAGTTTTATTCTTTAATTTAGAATTATTAAAACAATGTTTATAATGTTAAAGATAATTCCGTGGAAACTTGGTCTTTTTTTAACCGATGTAAACATTCTTATTAAAATCAATTAATCTTTCTAGCATATGTCTATGTTAAATTAATTAATTAATTTTCATAAGAAGACAAAAGACAGAGTGAAGTAACACTATATTTTTATACTGGAACAAATTTAATCACAACAATCTTAGGTTATGTAAGGTAATAATATCGGTTAATACTTTACTTATTTAATCTAAGTTTATACTTAAGAAGATTAAATATGCTCCAATTAGACATTTTTTCAATTAATTATAATTTTACTTTGATTAAATAATTAATTCAATTACATAGGCATGATTTTAGGTAATTGAACAAGTTACCAATGCTTATAACATCACAAACATGATTTCAACAATTTAAATAAACATGTAATCAATCTAACACAAACAAAATTTAATTCGTTTTAATTAAATTAAAAGCATCAAAACAATTAGCATTCATGATTATGATCTCAAACAAGTTAAAAAGAAATAAGAGAAGGAAACTAGAAGACAAATACAATGTTTCTTTGAAGTTAGACTAATGTGCGTCCCTTTCTCTCTACTTTGTTTTACTGACCAAAGGCCTTCATGAATGTCAAATGTTGTTGTTCCAAAAGGCTTGCAAGGATCTTTTTTAAGAGGGAAAAATTGGAAATTGTAGAAGGGAAAATTTAAGAACAAATAGGAGAAGATGGATGAGAGGAAAAGATGAATGGTGAGTGAACGAGTGATGAAAGGAAAGGAAAGGAATATGGTTATTTATACAATTTTGAGGTGGATAAAAATAACATGGGAGAGACTTTATTTTCTCCTCCCATGGTCGACCCCTGATAGTAAGAAGGGGGTTGAGATGGCTTTGCTAAATTTAGCTTGGTGCCATAAAGTGAAGGCTTAAAAAGTGGAGGGGTTGGAATGACTTTGAGATGAAGTTAGGGACTATTTTGAAATTATTTTTAATCAGATTTGGGAGTTGATTTAGGTAAGGGGTGGAAGATTTCATGCTAATCCTTGGGCTCATGCTTCTTCCTTTCTCATTGGTCCCTTTGGGCCCTTCCTTCTGCATCATGTTGTCCAAATTTATCAACCCAATTTTTAAGTGGATGAAACTAATTTTTACAGAGTTCAACTATGTTAATTTGAGATGTTCATGTCTATTAATTCATCAAATAATGCTTCAAAGATGCTCCAACAATTTAATCCTCTTAAGGTGACTTCAAGGCTAATTTTGCTTCTATTGCACAAAACTGCTCAAAATTGGCTGAATTATTAAGTTTGATACCAAATAGCTAAAAATCACGATGCGTCTTAAATAATGTCCAATTTAGTTATTTTATAATGAAATCACAAAATCTAATATAGAATACTTAAAACTTGCATGAATTAATGCTCAGAAGGTGTTGAAAAAGTCTATATTTTTTAGTGTTTCCACATCCGCAATCTTAATTCATTACTCGTCTTGGGTAATGTCAAAATTACAAAGAAATTCAAGAAAATTACATTTTAAAATTTTTCTTCAAAAAATAAATTCTTTCCACAATTATGAGTTAGTATAATTATGCTCAAGAATAAAAATTTTGTAATTATACAACTTAAGTGTACACATTTTTCAATTATTCTCAGTTATTATCATGAGAGCAAGAATATAGACTAAGTTTTTTCTCCTTAATATGTACTTAGTTTATATCAATTAACTTTTACTTTCTTATTTAAAATTAATTTTTAATCCCTAAGTTTAATTATGCATTCATATGTTGAGCTTATCAATTTCTCTCCACTAATGTAGCCAACATAGTAAATTGAATCAATAGCTCTTTTAATATGGCTGCAACATGGGTTGGCTAGAGGTAGGTAAAAGATAGATAAATTTTAGGCTAAAACCCTAAACTTAACTTCCCTTGGACTACCCCCAATTGCTTTTGAATACACATGCTCTTTGTACATCTTTATTTTTGAGTACATATGCTCCTCTCTCTTTTTTTCTTTTTTTCTTTTTAACACACTTGAGCAAAGTGCTACATGTACTTCAACAAATTTTTTGAGCATTTTGTACCTCTTTTTAACTCTCCCAAACTTATTCTCAAAAATATTCTAAATAAATTGAGTCTAGTGTTTGAGACAATTTAAAGATAAATGTTAGATAAATGATGGCTCATTGATGTAAGGTTCAAAGAATCAGACCATATAGCTCAAAGTAAGGTTTCAAGGGATAAATATTTACTAAGGTTAGATTGAAAGACTCAAATGGTCCAAACAAAAATTTGCCTAAATCATTTTAAGAAATTTACTAAGTCAATTCTAGAGACTTAAACTTTCATGCCTACTTAGGTTTTCCAAGTAAAAAATTCATGTTTTAATTTATACATTTTTAGTAAGATCAACATTTATGTCATAATCTAGCTAACATAAAAATTATTGAGATATTATAACTTTATTCATACTAAAGCTAACATAAATAAACAAAAAATTAAATTTTTATGCAAATTTTACTTAAATATAATTTGATAGGAAAAATATATTTAAAAAGAAAAATTCAATTTTTGATTCTCCCTCTTAAAATAAACAATGTTCTCATTGTTTGAAATAAAAAAAGTGAATGTGAACTGTACACCAGGTAGGATCCCAGGAAAGGAAGGTGAGTCAAATATGTCTGCTTAAGTTCCAAGCCTTTTATCAACAAATCCAATCCTAGACATGTACATTCTCATTACCACACTTCTTTTTTTTTTTGAAAACTTTAAGAATTAATGTGAAAATTTGTAAAATTTTATTAATGCTTCCAATTTAATGTTTTTAATGCAAAAAATAGAAATATAGTACTAAAAATAAAATCCTAAAATTGAAAGTATCCTAAAGAAAAAAAAAGTCAAGACCCCCATTTTTATTTATTTGCAGACCCTTCCGTATCTGACCTATCTTTTGCTTAATCATTCTTGTTCTTGTTTGAGTCATCTTGCTCCTTCCTCGACATTGGAGTCCATGGCTCAAATATAAAGTCTAGAAATTCAGGCACAAAAACAAACGAGTTATGAAATATTTTCTTAAGTGCATCTCTGAATGAATCATCTCGTATTTTTGGGTATCTCCAAAAAGTCTATTACTACCATTGCACATGCTATAGAATGTCCATTACATCTGACTATTCACTTCGTGAAATGGTGCTAGCTGAAGGGACTTTATGTGTTGGAGTTACTATAACACCCTCCATTCGACCTGATCAACCAGATCTAAGTATTAGGTATTACCTCTTAGAACAGATGTGACCTATACTATTCTATTCGCTTATGTACTAGTCGAGCAATGTCTTAATAAAATTTTCTAATTTTGTTTACTGGGTTACCTCATAAATTCTTATTACATATAAAAGATTCTAGGTCACATCTGCTCTAAGAGGTAACACCCAATACTGGGATCTAATTAATCAGGTTAGGTGGAAGGCATTACAAGCTTGGTATCAAAACTTGTCATTCGTCAGGCATTACCTTAACTTGACCTCATCAAATCATCTAGCCTTATACTTTGCTGAGAGAAGCTTTCCTATCTTCCTTTGGTTTTGCTCCCTCGAGGAGAGAGATAAGATACCTTTCTTATCTTATTCGCTTTCACTTGTCCCTTCATTTTATTGGGACTCAACAAACGTCATATCAGTCATTTGGTAGTCTTACCCAAATCTTACAAAATCCAAGAATCTAATCAATTGCTTTCCCTTGTTTCTTAACTATCCAAGTTCAGTTGAGCTTTAACTATTGTTTCCTTATAACTTAACCGGCTTAAGGCCATTTTTAGGGGGTGTTCTTCATTATTGACATATGATTCTCGTCATAATGTTCACTTACATATACAAACTCTGCCTATCCTATGCACGCTAATCAAAGTCTTCTAGGGGTGAACCTTTCTTTAACAACTTACTTATTATTCATTTCATGCTAACCCAGTGTTCACGAAATCCTAAGGTGTCACGGGCACACCTAAATGGTTATTATCATTAGACTAGCTTAACACTATTCACTTCCAACTCATCTTGTCCAACCCATTCTCCTAACAGTGTTAGGATACTAAGATTTTTCTAGGGGGATGTTACAATTACCCTCTCTGGTTTAAGAATCATTTCAGTAGGCTCCATCAAATTAGGAAGTTCAACCAGTTCTGTTGGTTCTGGTTCTACAGGAATTTCCTATTTGTTTGTTTCATCAATCAGTTCAGACTACTTCTGAAATATAGCATTTCCTACTACTTTAGAAAGGTCCCAATCAATAATCATTCCTTGATTATACCTTTCCATCTCTATAGCTAGATAGATACGAGATTTCATACATAGTATTGTGATCATAGAAGGAAAATATGCTAAGCCAAAACATCTTGCAACACAGTCTCGAATCTCTTTTAGGATAATTTGTCCCATATTAATAGTCTTTGCTTTCATAATTGAATATAACAAAACCATCTCTTCCACAAAAATTGTGGTTCCATGTAATATAGGCATTAAAATAAAGTAGACAAAATAAAATCATACCTTTATTATTGATGTCAATTGATCTGTATGACAAGTATGACTCCCAAGTTTTGACACAGTCCATTTAGATCTGGGAATTGTGAGTTACTATGGAATTGCTTGCAACATCTCATTTCCAACATTCACTAATATAGAAGAATAATCATCGTCTTCAAATTTAGGTATGTCAAAGAAATCATTAATAGCTTTCAAATTAAAAGGTTATCTTAACTCCTCGGATAATAACTTATGTTGTAGTGGATGAGGCCAGATTTGCATAAAATTCTCAAACTAGTTCAGGACCTAGGATAAGTTTTTCATCACGAAACACTTCCCAATTTAATGCTCAACAATGCTCCAAATCTTTTCCATGAAGTCAGTGTGATTACTTTCTCCCAAATTAAATCCTTTTTCAAGAAGGATTTGTTGTTTCTTTAAGATGTTCCCATACCTCACCTTTGCTTTCACGGAATGGAATTTATTTTGTGATTTTGTGATTTGAATTGTGGAACGTGTTCTTTTTCGAGACATATTAACGACCTAAAACATGACATAAGATGACAACACAAAGTAGTAATTCCAAAAATTTAGTGGAAAAATTCTTTATTAACAATTTGTATACAATAGGAAAGATAAACAAATTTATTCTAATTAAAATTTTTGGGAAAATAAAATTCTTACTACCTTTTTAAATAATTGATAGAACTCAAGGTGGCAACTACAAGATGTGGAAAATAGATGTGTTAGTTTGAGCTGTAGGGTGGTAATTGGGGTGGTTGTAAGTTTGAAGGTTTTAAGGGTGGATGGCCGAAGGTAAGCGTGGCGATTTGGAAAGATGCGACTTAGAGGGTCATAAAGGTGCGGTGGCTAGTTATTTTTGGAGTTGAGGCTACAGCTTTTAATAGGTTGGAGGTGCAAAAATTTTGGGGTTTAAGGTGCGTTATTGGTGGCTTAAAGGAGTAGGGTTTTTGGCTTTTAGTTTCAAAAGGGAAGTGCAGTTGCTGGTTGTAGTGTTTAGGAGTAGCGGTTGGTTGTGTTGGAAAAGTGTTGCGACGTCGAGTTGGGGAAAGAATGTAAGGTGGTGCTACTTGGTTGAAGGAAGGGTGTGACGGTGGAGCAATTTGCTAGGATGGCCGACGATGAAGAAGAAAAAATAGATGTGGTGATGAAGAAAAAGGTGGAAGGTATTTAAAGTGTTGGTGGAAAAGGCTTAAGAGTTTAAATTCAATCACTTAACAATTAAAATAAGCTTAAAATATTACTAATCCTAGTTCTAAAAAAATTTGATAACAATTAATACGTAACATATGTGTATATATATTATTATTATCTTATTAATGAAATAAAAAGAAACTAAAAAATATTTTTATGGTTGTTAAAATATTTAGAGAAAACATGACCAATTTATTAAAAATAAATCAATTAAGTACCTGTACTAAAGAATTCATTGAAAACAAAACAAAAAATTAACATTTGGATCAAAATTGACCCTTTATTTAGCAAATTAAAATTTATTTGTCCACTTAGGAAATTTTTTCTTAGAAAATTATTTTAAAATCAATTCACAAGAAAGATTAGAGTGGTTACAAGCGGTCCCGATTAAATCCCAACCTCCTAAACATAATTTGTTTTAACATAATAAATCTAGAAAATATTGCCTAAGTTGGTTATTTGAAAAGAAATTTGAAAATTTTAAGAATTTGATAAAATGAGTGAGGTTTTATTCCACTTAACTGTTTCGCCTCAGTAATGTTTCAAGTGTTGACCATAACTTGATGAATAGTAAATGAATCGGACGAGCAAGATTTTAACTTACCTGAAAAAAACCTTAATCTGGAATTGAACAACAAAAGTTCAAACTCTCGGAATCGGATATGCTTGTCATGCAATTTTTTATTCTCTTTTTAAACATCTTGGCATTCTCATATGAAAACATCCAAAATTCTTCTATTTCATTGAGATGATGCATTCATTTCTCTTTAGCAAGCTTGAGATCCAAGTTGAGTTGCTTAAGAGCCCAATAAGCTTTATGCTCTAACTCCAACGGCAAATGATAGGTATTTCCAAAAACAAACCAATAGGAAGACATCCCTAAAGGTATTTTAAATGTTGTCTAGTAAGCCCATGAAGCATCATCCTATTTTTTGGACAAATCTCATCGGTTTGGACGGACTACCTTCTCGAGTATACCTTTTATCTCTTTATTCGCCAATTCAGCTTGCCCATTTGTCTGTGGATGGTAAGTTATGGCGGTCTTATGCTTCACTCCATATTTATTAAGTAACCATTTCAACCATTTGTTCATGAAGTGTGACCTGTCATCACTGATGATAGCCCTTGGAGTTCCAAACCTTATGAACACATGTTTTTGTAAAAACCACATCACCACCTTATGATCATTTGTCGGATATGCCTCAGCCTTGACCCATTTAGACACATAATCTACTACTACTAGAATGTACCTGTTACCAAATGAAGGAGGAAAATAACCAAGAAAGTCAATACCCTAAACATCAAACAATTCTACCTCAATAATGTTCGTCCATGGCATCTCATTTATGTTTGATATTTTTCTGACCTTTTGGCATCAACCACAGCTCCGTACGTAAGCATATGTGTCTTTGAATAAGGGCTACCAAAAGAATCTAGCTTGCAACACCTTGGCTACAGTACGTGATCGTCTGAAGTGTCCCCCACTTGGAGATGAATGACAATGGTATAAAATATCATTTACCTCATTTTTCGCCACACATCTCATGATCATTTGATCTGCACACTGTTTGAATCGGTGTGGCTCCTCCCAAAAGTAGGAGTTCACATCATGAAGGAACTTTTACCTCTGCTAGAGCAACTTAGCAGGCGGCATCACACCACAAGCTAAATAGTTAGTATAATCAGCAAACCAAAGGATATTATGAACGTGATTTACCTTAAGTAAGTGCTAGTCCAAAAATTTCTTGTTAATGGGAACAAGAGAAGAAGTCTCTTTTTACTGCTCCAATCTGGTGATCTGCTACTTGGTTTTCTACCCCTTTCTGATCTTGAATTTCAAGATCGAGCTCTTGAAGTAGAAGTACCCACTAGATCAATCTTGGCTTGGCTTCTTTTTTTATAAGTAAATACTTGATTTCCAAATGATCTATGAAAATGTCACCTTGGAACCTATAACATGAAATCGAAACTTTTCAAAAGCAAAAACAATGGCAAGTAACTCTTTTTCTGCTACCATATAATTTAGTTGTGCTCTCGTTAAAGCCTGACTTGCATAGTAGATGGGATGAAAAACCTTATACCTTCGCTGACCCATTACAGCTCCTATCGCGAAGTCACTTGTGTCACACATTAATTTGCATTCTTTGGATCATCAAAAGCCTTTAAGCATTCTTCATCAAAGTTGAATTGTAACACCCCTTACCCATGTCCGATGCCGGAATAGCGTATGAGACATTACCGGACTTAAACATACACATTCATGCAAAAACTGCGCCATAAAATCTCTTTTAATTCAAAACCTTTCAAACACATGCGTGTCATCCCTTATTTGGGTCTACGAAGCCCAAAACATTCATTGGAATCGATTCAGGACTAAACTGAGAACTTTGAGAAGTTTCAGGAAAACTTAGAAAGTTTTCCCATGAAACAGGGTCACACGCCCGTGTGGACATAGGGACACGCCCGTGTCCTCAGGCCGTGTAACTCTCTGTTTATGAAGTTAGCATGCACATCGAACCACACGGCCGGGCCACACGTCCTTGTCTCCAGGCCGTGTTCCTCACATGGTTGAGATACACGGCTGTGTCTCAGCCCATGTGGCCAACACTTAGGCTATTTTCCAAGCCTTCATATTACCCATAATCTCTTACAACCTTATGCAAATCAAAATCGCAAATCGTGGCATCATTTTAGTGATTAAGCACTCTTTATTAAGACATATTCTTAACATTAATATGTCTTCTTACAAGTAATGCATCTACTCATGCAATACCAAGTCTAAATTCCTTATTTCACATTCATAAGACTTGTCATTTTGATGTCCACTTTTACCATTATACTATGGTTACCAAATTATCCATCAAGCACTCAAGTTCAATCATTATCACGTTGTGTTTATAATGTGCGATTACTACATGGCTATGACCACCTCAATTGGTCATAGAGCATGCATCCAACACACGTGTCATATTACTAACATGCATGGCAAACAAACATAATCACTTTATAAACATTAGACATGACATGAATAGTTAGGTTTACAAGCCAAAATCAATATGAGCCACATCTCATGGCCATATACATATAACTCAATATAAGCCAACACATTTGGCCAAAGCAAAATAATACATGTCAATCAACTAGATCCCTATACATGCCACTCACTTGAAATTTCTAATATATACTTCATTATTCCAAAGGTAGCGACTTGATAGTGTGATGCTACCTCTGACGATCTCCAACCTCGAGCTAACCTGAAAACACTAAAGGAAAAGAAGGGAGTAAGCTTTATAGCTTAGTAAGACCGTATGAAAATAATTAGCAATTTATCAACTTGCTTCCCATGGTAAGACAACCTTATTTGCATTTTTACTCATGTTCCAAGTCAAGTTGTTTTCTCAAGTCACAGTCACTAAGTTATTTATATATGGAGCTACAGAACTCCAAATTAAGTTCTGCCAATTTTTCCTGAAACTAGACTCAATATATTCTTACCATAAAATTTTCATAATTTTTGGTTCAGCCAATTAGTACATTTTATTCCTTAAAGTTATCCTTTTTCGCTGTCTAACACTTCTGACCCCTCTTCACTAAAAATTAATTATCTCATAATACGAAACTCGGATGATGTTCCCGTCTATCTCTATTGAAAATAGACTCATTAATAATTCTAATAATATAAATTATAACTCATAAATATTTTTTACAATTTTCAATGATTTTCTCAAATCAGAATAGGGGATTTCGAAGTCATTCAGACTCTGTCTCACAAAAATTAAAATATTTCATAATATGAAACTCTTTTGCTTACACCATTTCTTCTATGTAAAACTAGACTCATTAGGATTTAATTTTATATTTTATTCATCCTCTAACTCAATTTTCACAATTTTTGTTGGATTTTTAAATTCAGACTATGGCTGCTGTCCAAAATTGTTTTAGTGTAAATTAACGATACTACGTTTGTCATACCGTATTAATTCATTTTCACCACATTGGTAAGGTTACATATACATGCATCATAAATATAGACCTATAATCATAAGGTCATCACAAAATCATTCTCATAAGCATGAATTACCTATTTACATCTTCACTAAATGTGCATCATAAACTGAAATCATTTCTCATGAGCTTGACATACATACCTGTGTTACTCAACATGCTCATATCCATTCCTTACTAATCATATAACATGAATTGAATTCACATCTCATCAATTTCATGTAAGTACCTGTACCACTCACAATATGGTCATAACCTTTCTCATTTAGCTTAAACCGTAACTCTCACCGTTGAACCATTTGAAAAGCTATCGGATATTCACTAAGCCTCAAACATAGGTTATAATGCCGATGCCATGCCCCAAACATGGTCTTACACAAGCTCATCCATCAAGTCGATGCCATGTCCCAGAAATGTCTTACACTAACTCTCGTCTCAATGCCGATGCCATGTTCCAGACATGGTCTTACACTAGCATACAAATAACCCGAATGTCATGGCATGAATATCCAAATTATTTCTTAAGGTTCAAACGGGAATTCTACTATCTCAATATTCATCATACATAATCATTTCCACAACCAAGCAATTCATGCTATATCAATTTAAACACATATAATAACAATGTAGTTGTATTATTTACATACAACTTACTCGTTTTAATGGAATATCATATTTCATCAAATCTCCAAGCATTCAATCAACACATGAATGTTATTTACATTTGACATCACTTTCTCATATACAATATCATTAACATAAACTTTAACACAATCATGAAAAGATATATTTTCAAGTATAATAACAATGGCATAAATATCATGCTCATTTAATCACACGAACTTACCTCAAATGCAATTTCGGCTAATTATTCTCTTTTTGTCTTTAACCATGCACTTTCTCAATTTAAGCCCAAATCTCGATTTTCTTGATCTAACATGCTGAAATTCACTCATTTAATCACTAAATAAATTTGGACAATCAAAATTCACATTTTTGGCAAAATGACCATTTTGCCCCTGACTTTCACAAAATAATCATTTTACCCTTACACCCAGAAACTGATTTTTATCGAATTTCTTTATTAACCAAGCCTAACCGACCAATTATTACTCTTATGACAACCCCAAATTTCCACTATTTCACACAATTACAACCTATTTTATAACTTTTACAAAATGGCCCTTTTAGGTGTTTTCCATGAAAATCCTTTCACAAAAGTTGTTTATTACACAACCAAGACTCATTTTCTTCCATAAAAATTTAGCAAACAACATAAATCCTTTCATGGTAAATCCCTAGACTATCAACCACTTCACAAAATAGTCCCCCCCATTAGCTAGTTCACGGTACAAAAGTTCCAAAAGTACAAAAATTATCAAAAATAGGCATCTAAATCACTTATTTGTAAGGGATATAAGTTGCTGAAATTTTTGAGCTTTCAAAACCCCCTCTTTGCTGTTATTTTTGGTGGGGAAGAAGGAAGATGAAAAGATGACAACAATTTTTTTTCTTTTTGTTTTATTTTATTACCAAAAAAATCACCTAATGCACATTAACTTTGACTTTTCAACCTTTTTTTGTCTCCTTGATCAGAAACTAACATATTTATGGTATATTTACTCAACAAAGACCCTAATTTAATGTTCTATAGCTATTTGACACCTTTAGCTAGCAAAACAAAACTTTTGCCCTTTACGCGATTTAGTCCTTTTTTTTGCAATTAAGCGTAAAATCGCTAAAATTATTTCACCAAAATTTTCATGCACTCATACAATCATGCTATAACACATAAAATATCATTAAAAATAATTTCTTCAACCCCGAAATAGTGGTTTCAAAACCACTGTTCCGACTAGGCCCAAAATTGGGCTATTACACAGTTTAGCCATTTTGGAGAAGTTTTTGATGAACCTTCGATAAAATTCGAAATGTCACAAAAAGCTCCGAACATCCTTAACAAATGTTGAGGGTGGGAGTTTTTCAATCGCATCTACTTTTTCTTTATCTAATTCGTTCCCTTGTCTCATTATTCGATGTCCCAAAACAATACCTTCTTGTACCATGAAATGACACTTTTGCCAATTGAGCACAAAGTTTGTTTCTTCAGACTATCTTAGTACCTTAGCCAGATTATCTTAGCAATCATCGTAAGTAACTCTGAACACTAAAAAAGTGCCCATAAAAACTTCCAAAAACTTTTCAACCATGTCAGTAAAAATTACTATCATATAACTTTGAAATGTAGCAGGTCTATTACATAAACCAAAAGGCATAGGTCTAAAGGAAAACATACCGTACGGACATATGAATGCCATTTTATGTTGATCCTTCAGAGATACTATGAATCTTTTGTATCAAGAGTATTCGTCTATAAAACAATAATAGTCTTGCCCCACAAGTCTATCTAGCATTTGGTCCAAGAACGACAAAGGAAAGTGGTCTTTCCAAGTTGCCTTGTTTTATTTTTAGTAATTTATGAAAATTCTCCAACTCGTAATCATTTTGGTTGGTATCAACTCATTTTTATTTTCCACGAACGCAATGCCTCTTTTCTTTGGCACACACTAGACCGAACTTACCCATGAACTGTCTAAGATGGGATAAATTAGACCTGTATCTAACCACTTAATAATTTCTTTCTTTACCACATCCTTCATAATTGGGTTCAATCTTTGTTGTCCATCAATTTTTCCTTTCTCAACATACTCTAAGATGATCTTGTGCATGCACATGGATGGACTAATACTACAGATATCGGTTATAGTCCATTCGGTAACCCTCTTAAATTGTCTCAGCACTCTAATAAGTTTTTCTTCCTATTCTTTAGTTAGCTCAGCTAAAATTATCACACGAAAAGTAGAAGTGTAACCTAAATAAACATATTTCAGATGTGAAGGAAGTACCTTGATTTCAAATTAAGGTGGCTTTTCGTTCGAAGCTTTTGGTTGGACATGTTCCTGGTTTGCCAATTCCAAAGGTTTGAAATGGGATTAAGTAATAAATCCCTTTATATTAGCTTCTAGTAAAGCTAAGTATTCATCTCTTTCCTCATCACTAGGAGGGTCTGACATTAAGACTTGTTCCAATGGGTCCTCAATAGGATTTAGTTTCCATTCTACGGCTAGCGCCTCTAATTCAGTTACAGAAAAACACTCATCAATGTATCAGGAAATCACATAGACTTAAATACATTAAATGTTACCTGATCATCCTAAACATGCATGGTAAGCTCACCTACCTGCACATAAATTAGGGTCCTTTCAATTTCCAAGAAAAGGCCTTTCTAAGATGATTAGCACTTAGTTATTTGATTTAAAATCTAAGACAATAAAATTAGTATGAAAAATAAATTTATCTATACATACCAATACATCCTTGATTTTTCCTTTCAGATGTGCTAAGGATCTGTCTGCCAGTTGAAGTGTAACCGTAGTTGCTTTAACTTCAACTACAACCAACTTTCTAAAAATAGACATGGGCATCAAGTTGATGCTCGCTCCTAGATCAAACATTGCCTTACCATAACAATATGCCCCAATGTTGTAGGGTACGGTAAAACATCTTAGGTCCTTCATTTTTCAGGGTTGTTTATCCTGCAAGAATGCACTGCACTCCTTTTATAATGGTCTGTTTTCAGTGAAATCATAATAGTAGTTTTAGGACCACAAATTAAACAAGTAAATTTTTATTTTAATTTTTTTAATTTTTATGAAGTATATTAAGGTCATGTTAAAATTTTGTTAAGAAATTTGAAATTTACATGAATAATTAGGTGAAAAGTACTAAATAGTAAAAAGTATAAAAGTAAAGTTCCATTAGTTAAAAGGGTCAAATAGCTATGAAACTTTAAAATGAATGGACTTATATGGTACTTAAAACG
This sequence comes from Gossypium hirsutum, assembly GCF_007990345.1. Taxonomy (NCBI): domain Eukaryota; kingdom Viridiplantae; phylum Streptophyta; class Magnoliopsida; order Malvales; family Malvaceae; genus Gossypium; species Gossypium hirsutum. The sequence continues at coordinate 24,962,960 of NC_053432.1, read as the reverse complement.
TTTGAATAATTAGTGGATATTATGGAAAGGTTTTATTGAAATTATTAAAGTTTTTAAAGGTTAAAATGGTAATTAGGTAATTAATGTTAAAACAAAAGAAAAGAAAATGGTATCATATTCTTTAGTTTTGTTAGTCACCGAAATTAAGGATAGGAAACCCCATTTTTGAATTTTGAAGGTTTGGTTAAGCTCTTTTGCTTTCATGGGCTATGAATGTTCTTAAATGATTTTTTATGTTAAATGATAGATTATGAACCTTTGTTGAAAAGTAAACAAGTTTTGTTAAGTGATTTTTGATGAATTTTGGAATTAGGGATTAATTGTTAATGGTATAAATTATAGGGTTTTATTGTGAAAAGGTGAAATATGAGTAGTTTCAAGGTTCCTTGCATGTTTGGTTAACATTGAATTTGATTGAAATGATTAGATTTTAGGTGATAATTTGACATCCATCTCACATCGTATCATCACAATATAAAAGATTGAATTTAAATGATAATTTGGCACTTCAAGCTATGAAACATAAAAGTGGATTCTATCACCACACATTGAATACACGGATCTCCAGCACACCAATTGACTCATAGAGTCAAACATATCCCAAAAAATGAAGCATAAAGCTAACACTCTCCAACACACCAAATATGTCTCATTGAATGGAGCTTAGCTCACATTCCCTTATCTCTCCATCCTGTCCTAGGGCTTCAATGCCCAAAAATACAATTCATATAGGTGATACTCACAATCCTATGACATGCTAGCTATATCCAACGATATCAAGAGCTCACAAGGCCAAAATATCCACAATTACACTTTTTTAATTTATGATTTAATGTACATCATCTCTGTTCATATTCATCAATTTATATCACAACTTGTACACAATGCATGCTTATCAGATTCAAATTTACTTGCTCTTTAAGTGCCACAATAATTCTCATTGAGCCATCACATAACTGACCACTTATGTGTGCATTACAATCAGTACACCATTTATCACATACAAGTATTCTCACATATTAACTGTTATAATAATATCACATTTAACAATTCAACACATATATACTTACTGAAATTTTGCTGACTTTCGCCACATATTTGCAATATTAGAATATCATTATCACTTTCATTTGGCATGTATATCACGCCCACAACACAATTCAAAATAGTCATCACACTTGTCTCATATCACAATATCACGTCATAATAATCCATCAACAATTATTCACAAAATCACATAATTTGCCAAAATAAAACAAGGGAAATAGAAAGCTTACACTCAGAACTTAGGATAGGGTATTAGGTTATTTCTAAGCTCCCAATTAAAACAATGAATCATGTCTACAAGTAGTGATTCCAAACACTCACCAGTCACTCTTTCGCCTAATTACCGAAAGCTTAAACTAGCTCTTCCTTGCTTTTATCTTTACTCATTGAAGGTCTTAATGATTTCAAAGATTCAAAAATGTAAATCACACAACAAGACAATCAACAACCAGCCAAAGACTCACTTCAAAAAATCCAAACACAAGCCTAAGCTAAATTCTCATCTAATCGAAACATTCAACATACTAAACTTGAATTTCATTTATCTTGGTCTATACTAAATATTTTTGCCTAAAATTGATTCCCTCCATATAATTATTCACCTACGACTGATTCTCAATCTTTAAACTACTCAAAACTACCCAACTCATGGTATCGAAATTTTTAACATGTTTATGGCAATTTTCACAAAAAATCATTAAAACATTGGAAATCTTCAATAAAAATTTAAAGTAAGTTTAAAAACCTTCTAATAATATCAAAACTAATTGAAAAACACTTTGAAACCATGTTTTTACCCAAAATACCAAAATCCACCATTAACAACCCAATTTTCAGCTTTTATTTAAAACATGTGATTTAATGACTAAAACCTTAATTTAAAGGATCAAATAACATCCAAAACTAATAAGGAATTGAATTATTACCTTAGTTTATGAAAAACTGAATGTTTGATCGAAAATCCAAAAAAACCAAAAATTCAACAATGGAGAAATCTATTGTGTTCTTGTATGTTTTTCTTGAAATATTATAGAGATTTATGGCTTAGGGAATGATGGAAATATAAGGAATTAAGTTTGGGAATCAAAATTGAAAGAGAGGAGCTTTGGAATGCAATGGTTGATAAAACAAAAATATGGTTGATAAAAAAAATATGGAAAAAAGACTACAATGGGTTTTATAAAGATGGAGGGGAAATAGAGTGAAAATTAAAGTTTGGTTTAATTGCCTTTTAAAAACTCATAATTTAGACCATTTTACAAATCAGTCCTTATTTCAAAATTAAAAGTCTTCTAAACATAATATTCATAATTTGTTTAAATTTTCAAAAAGCCATAAACAAAAACAATTTTGGGTCACCACGATTCAAAATTTATGAACCCATTTTGAGCCAAAATTCCTAATTTAACCTCAACACTTCTAGGCCCAATTTTAGGCTGTGACATCACTGGTTGTCTACTTTTTAACTAATAATAAATGGCATTATATGGTTGGATCGTAATACAAAAAGGCAACTTATATTAGTAAACGAACTTAAAAATGTTCTTAGTCTTATCAATGAGGAAATTGATTGAAAGACTAATATGTCGTCTATCAGGTCCAAATGGGGAGATGATGATACGATCTCATCTCAGTGATATGATTTGAGTCATAGATGTGCCTAATTGTCTAACAAAGAAGTGTCATTCAATGTTTGAAGGAAGGTTTGTAATTGACTAAGTATAGAGTTAATTATCAAAATTGTAACATCCAGATTTTTGGGTTTAGTCGGAATAGTGCTTTCGGGACCACAAATCTGACATAAAAAAATTATTTCTATTGTATTTTATGGTCCAAGATTTCACGAAATGAATTCGTGAAATTTTCATTTAAAAATTTTGACGTTTGGGCACTTAATTTGGTCAAAAGGACTAAATCGTAAAAGGTACAAAATGTGAGTTCTAGATGTTAAAGGTATCAAACTACTGTGGACTCTAAATTAGAGGTCTTTATATAGTAATTGGACCATTGGACATTTGTTGGACAAAAATGGGCATGAGATAGTTGAAATGAACAATTTTTAAGTTAGGGGCATTTGGGTAATCTAGTAAATAAATGAATTAAAAGCCCAAAATAGCCAAAATTGGCCTCCATCTACTTGCTCCAGCCGAAACCCCCATGGAAGCCATGGCTAGGGTTTTGTTCAAACTTCCAAGCTCAATAGCAAGTGATCCCTAGCCCCGTTTTCAAAGTTCTTTACATTTTTGAAGTTCTCGTAACTAGATTTACCTATTTCTACCATTATTTTAAGCTAGGGCTTATGTCTAAAAATTTACCCATGAATGACATGCATGTGTTTTGATGTATAATGGTAGAAAATGAATGTTAGGTGTTAGATAAACATCTTTTTGTTAAGTAATTTTCGGTGAAAACGTCCAAAAGGACCGTTTTGAGAAAGTTATAAAATGTGTAGTAAGAGTGTGTTTTAATGAAAATTTTGAGATGCTATAGCTATGAAAATGGTTCGGCTAGGCTTGGGTAACAAAGAAATTGAGTGCATTTCATTTTACGAGCCTAGGGGAAAAAGTGTAATTATGATAAAGTTAGGGGAAAAAACATAATTTTGCTAAAATATGATTTTGGACCACATTGAATAATGTGACTAATAATTAGACTAAATGTTACATTATAGATTGAGGAAATTGAGGTTCAGACCTAGAACGGAGGGAAAAATGAGAAATCGATGGTTAGGTCTCTTTTCGATAACCTTGGTGTCGAGGTAAGCTCATGTGTAAATGATACTACCTTATGTTATGTATTTTATATTTCAATATTGCATGAATTGTACATTTGTTTCCATGAAATTTATCAATGATGATTATGACGAAGTTCCGATGAATGAGAAATCCCGAATGAATCTTAGAGATGAATAGGGTACAAATGTCAAAACAATAAGGTTATTAAGATTCCGTATAAGACCATATCTGGGATATGGCCTCAGTATGTGATTTTGTATAAGACCATGTCAGGGACATGGCATCGATATGATATTTCATGTAAGACCATATCGGGGATATGGCATTGAAACGATACTATATGTATGAGATTTCCAAGTAACCCTTGGTATTCTGAATGATCCAACGGGTATGTTCAAAACGAGAAGGTATGTGACTGTATTACGAGTGGTACAGGTATGTACATATAACTCATGTGAAGTGAATTCGATTTATGATGCATTATCGGTAAGGATACGAATGAGTAAGATATGTATTTATACCATGATGGTTGGAATAATTGATAAAAGTGTTATTGACTTAGTTATCATTATTTTATACTAAAATAGTTTTGGATAGCAGTAGCAGTGAACCAAAAATAAGAGAAAGTGAGTTAGAGGTTGAATAAAATATGAAATTAAAGCTTATTGAGCCTAGTTTCACATAGAAGAAACGATATAAGAAAAAGAATATTAGATTATGAGATATTTGAATTTTCATGAGACACAGTCGTGTGTCTCGGCCGTGTGAGGGACATGGCCTTGGGACATGGGCGTGTGTTTTGGCCGTGTGCCCCTAATTTGGCAATGACGTCATAAACAGAGAGTTACACGAGCTGAGGACAGGGGTGTCTCCCAAGCCACATGGGCGTGTGTGACTACACGACCTACCCGCACGGGCGTGTGACCCTATTTCGTGATGAAATTTTCTAAGTTTTCCCAGAAGTTTTTAAAGTTTTCGATTTAGTCCTAGATCATCTTTGATGCGTGTATAGGGCCTCGTAAGCCCATTTAGGGGACGTTATACATATGTATGAATTTTTTTGATTTGGAAAAACGTTTATGGTTGATTTTATGTGATTATGTATGTTTAGGTCTGGTAATGCCTTATATCATGTCCCGGCCTCGGACACGGGTAAGGGGTGTTACATTAGTGGTATCAGAGCTATGGTTTAGTCGGTTCTCAGACTAACCTAACATACGTGAGTCTAGCTATACATGCCATAGTACTACTAGTGATAGTGTGATATCTTCCAGCTTTAACGAAATTATTTTGTTAAGACAGGAATGACTTCCAACCAAGCAAATATTTGATAATGCTTGAAAAGGATATTGAGATGATTGAAACATGCTTATGATGTCTCAAAAGTGGGAATGGTACGAATAGAAATTCATGATATATAGATATGAATCGTATTGGATAGTGATGAGTAAGTTGTATGTTAATAATGCAACTATTTTGCTATAGTGTGTGATTGAATTGATATTGCATAAATTGTTTTGATTGTGAATATGAGAATGCATGTGAGAAATTAATGTAGTAAAGACTTCCGGTTGAACATTTGGAATAGACTTGGATATTCATACCATGACATTAGGTGGTATGTGAGCCAGTGTAAGAAATGTCTGGGACATGGCATCAACACCGATAGACGAGAGCCAGTGTAAGACCTATCTGGGACATGGCATCGGCCTCGATATATGAAAGCCAATTTAAGACCTGTCTAGGACACGGCATCGACTTTAATGTGCTAGCCAGTGTAAGACCATGTCTGGGACATGGCGTCGGCATCTTATCCCATGTTTAGGGCTATTAAGTATCTGATAGTATTCCAAATGGTTCAACGAAAGATTTATGATTTATATCGAAATGAGAAAAGTTATGACCATGTTGTGAGTGATACAGGTACCTATTTGAAACTTATGGTATGCAAGCTCGATATATGCTATATAAATTGAATTAGAAGATCAAATTGAGTAGGACGCATAAAATGAGTACAATCATTCGGTGACGAATTGACGGATAAGACCATGGTTGGACCATGGCACTACTTGTGAGTACGTGTAAGACCATAGCTGGGCTATGGTATCGATAGATGAGAACCCATGTAAGACCAAGTCTGGGACATGGCATTAGCATCTTATTATGTACATGAGATTTTGTGTATGACCATAATTGGAATATGGCATCAAGTGAACGATGTACTCAAACCCATAAGACGTTCTCTAATTTGACAAATGTTGGTAAGTAAAATTAAAGCCAAGTGATGGAACTTAATTAAACGTTAAATTGTAGTTCGAGTAAATGAATTCGTTGTATGGAAATTGTGGATGACAAAGCATTTTTAGAATAAACGAGCATGTTAACTTGCTTGGAGTGCACCATATGATTGTAACAATATTATTGATGATAAATGTTGAGTCTTATGTATGTGTTTGTGAGAGTCAACTTAGAGGCATTACAACCTCACCCCTTTACCAGTGTTGCTTCTGTGACGAAATTTTTACAAGAATTATGGTTACTATGATCATAAGTGGGAAACTAAAGAGTTCGGTAGTGAAGTGATAAGTAGTAATGCATTCAGAAATGAGAATAGTTTGGAAAGTGAGAACAATTTTGGATGAGATACTAGAAGGTGTTAAAGATTATCCAGATTTCATAATGACATGGTTAAATAAGAAAATTTGGTATCAGTTATTCGACTTAAGTGAGTATGACATTTAAAGATGTGTTTACTAAAAATATATTCTGAATTGGTTTTTGTTAGTAAGTTTTGCGATACAGAGTTCACGATAATGAAACTAGACAAAGAAGTAAAAAAATTGACTTGATAAGATGTCTATGTTTGACAGTTATGGTTAAATGGATTTTGATGACCTCCTTGGGATATTCTATGCATTCCTCGTTCTCAAAGATAGGTATGCAATCATTCTCTTTCTGACAAAACTTTTATTGTATGAACAGGCTGGCTGACTCTGATGTTAAATGAAAGTATTGTTAATATGATTGGGTCATCATCAATATTATTATATCTCTCTCTTCGGGACTCTATTCTAGTATGTTTGGAATGAAGTTGATGACAAAAGTTTATATGAAACTATTCTTCTGTTTCTATCAAATGTTGTTCTGTCTTATGTAAAATATTTGGAAAGTGTATTATTTCTGTTATGATGGGATTTTAGAAATTCTTGAGTATTGTCTTCTTCTAACTTTCTCTTTGAGATTATCTAGATCGTCATTATTACTTTCTTATGAGTTATGTTCTCGGATTTCTAATGAGATATCGTACTTGGGGTTTCATCATTCTTATTGTGCGGTTTATCTGACATGACTCATTTCTAAAGTATGTTTCTTGGTCTGTTATGACTATGTTTACTATGATAGTATTTGTGGGTTTGATGATAAGAATGTGGGAATTCCAGTACCTTGATTTCTCTTATTTAAATGTCAAGAAATGTTATTGATGAAGGTATGTATGAAAGAAGTTCAAGCTTGAATTGTATAGTGGTTTTCTTTTTTTTTTTTTACTAGTGAGTGCGACTAAAGTCAGTAAGCTAATCGGAATATCTTGATTTCCCTGAATTAATATGTTGCAAGACCTTTGATTAGCATGATAAGAGAATTTTAAAAAGATTGTGTATTTCAGCTATTTTTCTTAGTATGTAGAAAAAGGTATTTTGATATATATCATTATCCAATAATTGAGATCAACTTAGTTGTTTCTATCAAAGTGAGGTGATTTGAATTATGTTTGTATAAATATGTTTTCAGCTAAGGGAATAAATTCTGTGCATTCATGAGAATATATATAGACGGATAGTCTAAAAGAAAATATTTTATTCTAGAACGTATGATACGGAGATGTACCTATTGGATTGATTTGCTCGAATGAAATTACTATGAGTCAAAGTTGTTCTGGTTAATAAGGTTATCGCACACATGAAAGTTTGAATGATCTGTCAATGATAGCAAAGTTGAAAAGTTTAGAAATGTGTCAGTCAGTGGAAATCTAAATAAGTTTAGAATGAGATTACCTCTGATGTTGAAATTGCAAGTCAGATTTGACTTCTGTTATTGTTGTTGTTACTGTTATTTCGAGATTGAATTTGTGAAAAAATGAATCCAGAGCCTATGTAGGAAATCTTGTGGTACGAGACTCAGTGGTAGCTCGTTTGTCCATCCTAGAGTAATGAGTTATGTAGTTATATTAAGTAAATGATCTGGTAGAAGTGTTGGTTACATGATATTTTTGAGTTCGCATTCAGATATTGATTGGTCAGTAGATGAAAGCCGAGAATCAAGGGTATTTAGGACTGATACAGTCAATGATGATACTAATGTGCTATGAGATAAAACCATTATAGATTCCTTATCAAGATTATCTTATTAGGAAAAAGGAAGATGATAACTAGGTGGTGATTGAAAAATTGACAGAGGAAGATCTGTATAATCATTTCCGTGTGTATAGAGTTTGATTGATAGACAAACTGAGTGTATGTACTACTCTAAAAGAAAGTAAGATCGTAATGATACGTTTTGACATAGTGTGCTAAATTTCAAACGTGACTTGGAAGGGATATTCAAGCTTTCAATCGACTTGTGATTTTGAGGAGTTGGTGAAAGTGCTTCATAACAGTGAAAGCAACATTTTCTGGTAAGATTTTCGAGGACGAAAATCCCTAAAGGGGGGAGTTGTAGCATCCAGATTTTTGGGCCTAGTCGGAACAGTGGTTTCGAGACCATAAATCTGACATAAGATAATTTATTTTTATTGTATTTTTATTGTAACACCCTAAACCCGGCCCGGACGTTATGGCCGAATTTGGCGTGTCACATTGAAGTGTTTTAGCGAAAACCATGTTTTCATTGAAAACCCTTCTTAAACAAAAGAAACCTTAATACACACCTTTCAGTTCCGAAAGCCTTGTTTTAAGCATTTGATTTAAGAAAACTTATCATTTAGAAATTAAGTTGCAAAAACCTAGAAAACATACTATAATTTAGGAAACCCATGTTCAACTTCTCGTAATTACAATGGAAATAATAATACTTCAAGTAATAATAACATAATGAAAACCTTATTACAATCTGGTCTGAAACATACTTAATAAAATAAAACTTATAAGCTTAAAAAAAAGTCCAAATTTGTCTTGCTTGCTAGCCACCCAGAGTCCCTCCAAACATCGAACCGTCTACTGAGTATCACCTGAAAATAAAATAAAAGAGGGGGTGAGTTTTCACAAACTCAGTGTGTACAACCCTCGACAGAAAATAAGCATTCAAAAATCATCATACATCAAACATGCAATGCAATCCCATTCAAATTATCCATCCGCTACATACCAGCTCTGTCCCCCATCACACCATGTAGGGATATAAATATCTACCCACCCAGCCAACACACCAATGGTAGCCCGGTTGTGGAACTACCTTCATTTACATATTGGGCATTAAAAGCCGTCGGTGGATCCACAATTGTCAGGCAACCATGCAATCCTCATATACTTCCTCCGTACCATAATTCCCACCCCATATGCAACCTAAGCAGAACATCATATGCATGCATGTCACATCCATAAAACTTACATTCAACACCTAGGGGTTTTTTGGTCATTTTTACCCTAAGGGGCATTTCGGTAATTTTCCCTTAATTACAGTTTATGGCCGAATTCGACATGTCACATTGAAGTGTTTAGTGAAAACCGTGTTTTCATTGAAAACCCATCTTAAACACCTTAATAAACACACCTTTTAGTTGCGAAAGCCTTGTTTTAAGCATTTGATTTAAGAAAACTTATCATTTAGAAATTAAGTTGCGAAAACGTAGAAAACATACTATAATTTAGGAAACCCATGTTCAACTTCTCGTAATTACAATGGAAATAATAATACTTCAAGTAATAATAGCATAATGAAAACCTTATTACAATCTGGTCTGAAACATACATAATAAAATAAAACTTATAAGCTTAAAAAATTTGTCTTGCTAGCTGGCCACCCAGAGTCCCTCCAAACATCGAACCGTCTACTGAGCATCACCTGAAAATAAAATAAAAGAGGGGGTGAGTTTTCGCAAACTCAGTGTGTACAACCCTCGGCAGAAAACAAGCATTCAAAAATCATCATACATTAAACATGCAATGTAATCCCATTAAATTATCTATCTGCTACACACCAGCTTCGTCCCCTATCACACCATGTTGGGATATAAATATCGACCCACCCAGCCCACACACCAATGGTAGCCCGGTTGCGGAACTACCAACATTTACATATTGGGCTTTAAAAGCCGTTGGTAGTTCCATGATTGTTAGGCAACCATGCGATCTTCATATACTTCCACCGTACCATAATTTCCACCCCATATGCAACCTAAACAGAACATCATATGTATTATGTTACATCCACAAAACATACATTCAACACCCAAGGGTATTTTGGTCATTTTTGCCCTTAGAGGTATTTCGGTAATTTTCCCTTAATTATGATTTATGGCCGAATTCAGCGTGTCACATTGAAGTGTTTTAGTGAAAACCGTGTTTTCATTGAAAACCCTTCTTAAACACCTTAACAAACACACCTTTCAGTTGCGCAAGCCTTGTTTTAAGCATTTGATTTAAGAAAACTTATCATTTAGAAATTAAGTTGCAGAAACGTAGAAAACATACTATAATTTAGGAAACTTATGTTTAACTTCACGTAATTACAATGGAAATAATAATACTTCAAGTAATAATAGCATAATGAAAACCTTATTACAATCTGGTCTAAAACATACATAATAAAATAAAACTTATAAGCTTAAAAAAAAGTCCAAATTTGTCTTGCTAGCTAGCCACCCACAATCCCTCCAAAATTGAACCGTCTACTGAGCATCACCTGAAAATAAAATAAAAGAGGGGGTGAGTTTTCGCAAACTCAGTGTGTACAACCCTCGACAGAAAACAAGCATTCAAAAATCATCATACAACAAACATGCAATGCAATCCCATTCAAATTATCCATCCGCTACACACCAGCTCCGTCCCCCATCACACCATGTGGGGATATAAATATCGACCCATCCAGCCCATACACCAATGGTAGCCCGATTGCGGAACTACCTTCATTTACATATTGGGCTTTAAAAGTTATCGGTGGATCCACGATTGTCAGGCAACCATGCGATCCTCATATACTTCCTCCGTACCATAATTCCCACCCCATATGCAACCTAAGCAGAACATCATATGTATGCGTGTCACATCCACAAAACTTACATTCAACATCTAGGGGTATTTTGGTCATTTTTGCCCTTAGGTGTATTTCGGTAATTTTCCCTTAATTATGATTTATGGCCGAATTCAGCGTGTCACATTGAAGTGTTTTAGTGAAAACCGTGTTTTCATTGAAAACCCTTCTTAAACACCTTAACAAACACACCTTTCAGTTGCGAAAGCCTTGTTTTAAGCATTTGATTTAAGAAAACTTATCATTTAGAAATTAAGTTTCAGAAATGTAGAAAACATACTATAATTTAGGAAACCTATGTTTAACTTCACGTAATTACAATGGAAATAATAATATTTCAAGTAATAATAGCATAATGAAAACCTTATTACAATCTGGTCTAAAACATACATAATAAAATAAAACTTATAAGCTTAAAAAAAAGTCCAAATTTGTCTTGCTAGCTAGCCACCCACAATCCCTCCAAAATTGAACCGTCTACTGAGCATCACCTGAAAATAAAATAAAAGAGGGGGTGAGTTTTCGCAAACTCAGTGTGTACAACCCTCGACAGAAAACAAGCATTCAAAAATCATCATACATCAAACATGCATTGCAATCCCATTCAAATTATCCATCCGCTACACACCAGCTCCGTCCCCCATCACACCATGTGGGGATATAAATATCGACCCATCCAGCCCATACACCAATGGTAGCCCGATTGCGGAACTACCTTCATTTACATATTGGGCTTTAAAAGTTGTCGGTGGATCCACGATTGTCAGGCAACCATGCGATCCTCATATACTTCCTCCGTACCATAATTCCCACCCCATATGCAACCTAAGCAGAACATCATATGTATGCGTGTCACATCCACAAAACTTACATTCAACATCTAGGGGTATTTTGGTCATTTTCGCCCTTAGGTGTATTTCGATAATTTTCCCTTAATTACGATTTTCACTTACCTTGGCCCATGAACAAGCCTCGCGAGCTAAGGTGAACGAATACTATGCACCAAGGAGGATTCTAGAGATGAGGAGGTGGGTCATTAAGACCGCTTAAGTACCAAACTCTCTCTAGATCCAATCCTAGACATGCATATACGAGTTGCCACACCTTAACCCTATGACTTGTCCACTGTCCCAATTAATTAATTAAGTTTTATGTAGTCATCATATACTAGGCCCAATACCCCTATATACATGCATATTGCCCACTAGGCCCAATCTTATTCAAATGACCCATCTGGCCCAGTTTATTTTCTTATGGCCCACTAGGCCCAATTCACCTTCATATGGCCCATTAGGCCCAAATCATATTATACTTATGCTCACATACAAATTTTCTAACACATAGCATCACTTATGAATCTTTGCCTATTACGGGCCCAACAGCCCATTAGGCCCATTTAGCCCATTCCGTCCCATTTGGCCAATCCTCAACCCAAGTCCACAAAATCGCCCGTGGGCCTCAGGCAACCTATCGGTTTCCTCTCCACAATGCGCACTCGTGTGACTACCGTAGCCCAACTTTCAGCTTTTCAGCATTTCAGCTTTTTTCGATTCATTGTGTGTGTGTAGTGTATGTACACACCTGGTAAGCAAGCGTGCTGTGATTCCCTTAGTCACCAACCTACAACGATATCACCCTTCAATTAATCGCATGCCTAATACATATCTTTACTAAAATCGAAACCTCGCCTTAACCTTACCTTGAACACCAATCCCTAGTAGCTTTTCCTTGATCATGTACTCCTTAGATCTGCATTAGTCTTACTTATTAAAACCAGAATAGTAGGTGACTCGTATCCAACACAAGTCCCCTTACCTTAACTATGACCATTCGGCCAACCAAGATCAAGAGCACTTACCAAAATATCTCACCTGAGGAGCAAATCGGCAGAGATCCAAGGACTGAGATTTGTTACCTATTCCTACCCAAAATAAATTAGAAGAAGTGAGGGACTGTATACTCGATACTTAGCAAAAACCGAATATGAGAACAAAGCACTTACACTAGGCTTGACCGATTAGAAAGGGTACTAGCGGCACCAAGAGTATTCGGCCAAGAAAGTTGCTACCCTTGCGATTTGTGTGGAAAAAGAGAGTTATTCGGCTTCAAGAAAGAAGAAGTCGGCTAGACTAAAAAAATGAATCAAAAACCTGAGTAGAAGAAGAATAGAAAATCGGAACAAGAAGAGAAAGAAAGAAGCAAGGGTTTTCGACTTTTTGGATCTTGAAGAGAAAAGGGTTTTGGGTAACAGGGTGACAAAGATTTTAGCATTAGCCTAGCAACCTTGCATTCGGCACCTATTTATAGCCCTTATAGCCAAATTCCTCATGGCTAAATTCCCATTTTGGCTCCATCACTTCCCCCTTCTCATCTCCTCATTTTTCTCACTGATAACTCCCCAATCTATTTCCTAAATTTTCTCTTCTGAACACTCTCCTTAGAGTCATCTTCACCCCACTTCCAACCTTCTAGAAGGCCCAAAATTAAACTCCTAAAAACACTAAGCTAGGATTCGAACCTTGGAACTCCTTACTAGCCACTAACGCTACCGTTCTACACCCTAAGTGGCATCACTTAGCCACTTCACCACAAGGCTTTTTGATGCCATTGTTCCCTATCTTTATTTAAAAGCCCAACTACTTGCCAACAAGGTTCTTTTAATAATTAAACTATAATATCATTTACCCCTAGGTTCGAACTCATACCTTAATTAAGACCTACTATAATTATCACTTGGCTAGGAATATAAAACACAATTTTTATCACAATCGAAAACAAAAAAAGTTTAGGATTTTTGGATTTTTGGGTTTCGAGATTTTTGGGGTGTTACATTTATGGTCTAGGATTTCACGAAATGAATTCGTGAAATTTTCGTTTAAAAATTTTGACGTTTGGGCACATAATTTGGTCAAAAGGACTAAATCGTAAAAAGTAAAAGATGTGAGTTCTAGATGTTAAAGGTATGAAATTGCTATGGACTTTAAATTAGAGGTCTTTATATAGTAATTGGACCATTGGACATTTGTTGGACAAAAATGGGCATGAGATAGGTGAAATGAATAATTTTTAAGTTAGGGACATTTGGGTAATCCAGTAAATAAATGAATTAAAAGCCCAAAATAGCCAAAATTGGCCTCCATCTTCTTGCTCCAACTGAAACCCCCATGGAAGCCATGGCTAGGGTTTTGTTCAAACTTCCAAGCTCAATAGTAAGTGATCCCTAGCCCTGTTTTCAAAGTTCTTTACATTTATGAAGTTCCCGTAACTTGATTTACCTATTTCTACCATTATTTTAAGCTAGGGCTCTTGTCTAAAAATTTACCCATGAATGACATGCATGTGTTTTGATGTCTTATGGTAGAAAACAAATGTTGGGTGTTAGATAAACATCCTTTTGTTAAGTAATTTTCGGTGAAAACGTCTAAAAAGACCGTTTTGAGAAAGTTATAAAATGTGTAGCAAGAGTGTGTTTTAATGAAAATTTTGAGATGCTATAGTTATGAAAATGGTTCGGATAGGCTTGGGTAACAAAGAAATTGAGTGCATTTCATTTTACGAGCCTAGGGGAAAAAGTGTAATTATGATAAAGTTTAGGGGCAAAAACATAATTTTGCTAAAATATGATACTTGGACTACATTGAATAATGTGCCTAATAATTAGACTAAATGTGACATTATAGATCGAGGAAATTGAGGTTCAGATATAGAACGGGGGGAAAAACAAGGAATCGATGGTTAGGTCCTTTTCTAATAACCTTGGTATCGAGTTAAGTTCATGTGTAAATGATACTACCTTATGTTATGTATTTTATATTTTGATATTGCATGAATTGTACAATTGTTTTCATGAAATTTATCAATGATGATTATGATGAAGTTCCGATGAATGAGAAATCCCGAATGAATCTTAGAGATGAATAGGGTACAAATGTCAAAACAATAAGGTTATTAAGATTCCGTATAAGACCATATCCTGGATATGACCTCAGTATGTGATTTCGTATAAAACCATGTTGGGGACATGGCGTCGATATGATATTTCATGTAAGACCATATCGGGGATATGGAATTGAAACGATACTATATGTATGAGATTTCCAAGTAACCCTTGGTATTCTGAATGATCCAATGGGTATGTTTAAAACGAGAAGGTATGTGACCGTATTACGAGTGGTACAGGTATGTATATAGAACTCATGTGAAGTGAATTTAGTTTATGATGCATTATTGGTAAGGATACGAATAAGTAAGATATGTATTTATACCATGATGGTTGGAATAATTGGTTAAAGTGTTATTGACTTAGTTATCATTTTTTATACTAAAACAGTTTTGGACAGCAGCAACAATGAACCAAAAATAATAGAAAGTGAGTTAGAGGTTGAAAAAATGTGGAATTAAGGCTTATTGAGCCTAATTTCACATAGAATAAATGGTATAAGAAAAAGAATATCAGATTATGGGATATTTGAATTTTTATGAGACACGGTCGTGTGCCTCGGCCATGTAAGGGACATGGCCTTGGGACATGGGCGTGGATTTTGGTCTTGTGCCCCTAATTTGGTGATGATGTCATAAACAGAGAGTTACACAAGTTGAGGACACGAACGTGTCCCAAGCCACACTGGCGTGTGTGACCACACGACCTACCCGTACGGGCGTGTGACCCTATTTCATGATGAAATTTTCTAAGTTTTCCCAAAAGTTTTTAAAGTTTCCGATTTAGTCCCGGATCATCTTTGATGAGTGTATAAGGCATCGTAAGCCTGTTTAAGGGACACTATACATATGTATGAATGCTTTTGATTTGGACAAAATTTTATGGTTGATTTTATGTGATTATGTATGTTTAAGCCTGGTAATGCCTTATATCTTGTCCCGGCCTCAGACACGGGTAAGGGGTGTTACAAAAATGGGTTCAAAAATGGCTAAGTCTAAGTTTTTATAGGTTCGACTATCAAAGAAAATAAACGGGATAGTGATAGTTGGATGGGATGGAATTAAAGCTTAAGTGTCAAGAACGAACCAACATTATGAAAAAGTGCTGACCCAGGACTTATACGACCTTAAGGTGGATCGTTGTTGAAAGAAAGGGGACCTTGACACGTTAGCTAAAAAGGTAGGAACCAAAGGTATAGGTTTGGGTTAAACGCCACACTCGAATTAGAGTGATAAGTTCAGAAAAGACAAAGATTGATGCCAGTGAATAATAGATAAGCCAAGCTAAGTCTTTGGAAGAAATTCGGGAGAAGTAAATCTCACCAAAATAATAGAATTTCATTCAAAGTTTTAAAAGTCTCTAAAAATTGAAATGAGCTGCATATTTATAGCCATTACATGAGTTAGACGAATAGGCAATTTAGTGAGCTGAAAGGACGGCAAATAATAGCTAAAAGAAGCTAAAATTTCCTTGTGGTTACCTAGAACGTCCTTGGAAGCTTCCTAGTTGATGGAATTAATAGTTGAGCTGATTAGTCACTTGAGGTTCAGCCAAGGGGAAAGGAACAACTTAATTGTGCTGCCTTAGTTAATTGAATAGCCTTGAGTAGCTTAACAACTTCTTGAGCACTCCAATAGCCAAAAAGGTGTGAAAGGCCGAATATGAGAAGTCCTTTATGTGTGAAAACTCATAACTGAATAGGCACAAATGTGAATGGAATTTTCTAGCAAGTTTGAATGCATTCATAGCTGGTTGGAGAGCTGGACGGTCAGCTTGGGAGTAGAAAGCACCGGCTCTTTTGGCCCTTGGTGTCCACGAAGAGGTGCATAGAGAAGCTAAAGGCAGCTATTGGGTTTTTAATTCAGCTCATGGTCCATTGAGCTCCATGAATAGTCACATGAAAAAGGGAATCATCAGCTCTCTTCAATGTCAATCCATGAATGTACCTGAAAACAAATTAATTCAGCATATTAAATCATATTAAGACACATTTAAATCAGCAACAGCTAGGACACATTAAACCTGCACATTAATTCGGCTGGAGCTAAAACACATTAAAATGATGTAATAAACTAAGACAAATTAATGATATGTATTAACTAAGACATAAATAAAACATATTTAACACCTAATTAAGATGTCTAGATTTGACAAATTAAACACTTAATAATTATTTGAGTTGAACTAACTAATTTAACTAACACATTTAATTTATTCCAGCAACTAATAAAATGCATAAATTAAATCAAGCTAAATTTAAACTCATCGAGCTAAGGTTGAGTTGAGTTCAACTTGCAAAAGGTTGCATGGTGAACTTGTAGAGCTGGTCCAAGCTTTCTCAATGTGTCCAGCCAATGTCTCATCCCATATTCGGATGACTAAGGCCGTAATGGCCTCTTTAAAGAGCTTAGCACGAGCTCACATGATAGGGCCTTGAAGCAGCTTCATCGGATCCTTGCTCGAGCTTGGTGAATTCTGGGGCGAGCTCGCATCATTCCCTCATCTTCAAAGCGACTTGTCCTCAAGTCGGGCCACTTACTCGTAACAAAGCGTTCATCGACATAAGGCCCTTGGTTGTCGCACTTGATAATGACCTGAATATCACACACAACTTGGAAAGATGATAGATTAGTCTCATACCCTCCCTCTTTAGGGATGAGCCATTTGACAATGTCATCTACATGATAAAGACAAGAACTAAGAACATTATGAAAAAACTTACAAACTCTCTCTGAATTTTCAATCCAAACTTGAGCAAATAAACCATTGCCGAATTCAAGAGTATAAGTGGGTCTTACCTTTACAAAATGGATGCCCATGATCGGCATTATTGAAAGCATAGGGATCAATTTGAAGTTGTAACCAGAATGCACAAGTTTCATTTTCTTAGCTAAATGCCAATCATCAATGAAGCACACATCGCACTCACACTTAACTTTACAAAATTTGTAAGGCTCGATCTCTTTGTCGAACCATAATGATAAACTCCAAGTTTGAACACATAAGTTTGGGCACTCGATTCAACATGCAATAAGAGTTTCTTGATTTCCAATGTCCCACTCAAATTAAACAAAGAAGATATGATCAAGCAATCATTCAAACAATCATATAACTCAAGTTTCACTCAATAAAACTTACACAAACATGTAGAATTTACACAACAAAGCAAAAACGTCATACCAGCTTCACAAACAATTGAACTAGGAATTTTACATGTCAAATTTTTATCACACAAGTTCAAAATTTATTTGGACTGATTTAAACTTATTTCACCAACATACTCATCAACAACAAAACTTTCATTAGAGTTACTCTCCTTGTCATCTTTTAAAACAAATACATCATCATTAGTCAAAGAATGACAAATAACCATCTCATCAATAAGATCACAATCATTCAAGAGGGTTGGTGGAGACTGAAACGCTTTAGAATACTTACCTTGCTTACCTTTAGACACATGTGGACTAAGATCTTCCATGATCTGATCTTTGTTAATCAACGTGAATAGTCTCTCCTTTGGGAGATATCGAAGTTGAGTCTCACCACTTAAACCTTTGGAAACTTGAATAGAAGGAAAAACACAAAGACAACTCGCACGTTGGTTAGTCAAAATACTCCTCTCCTTTTCACTCATTTCATTTTTAATTTCTTTCTCTTTTCCTTTACTCATTCCCTTTGCACTTTTACTCTTTTTTTTTATCTCTCACTTGTTCCATAGAAATTTTCAACTTTTGCTGGTCCTCAAACACTTGCTTTGGCGATAAAGGTACTAAGGTTACACCCTTACCATGGTGCTCAAAAGTATACCGATTCATGAAACCATCATGTTTGACCCTCCGATCAAACTGCCACGATCTTCCAAAAAGCAAATGTCCTACATGCATAGGGACCACGTCACATAGAACTTCATCGTTGTATTTCCCGATTGAAAATGTGACTAGGGTTTGCTTGGTCACCTTTAACTCAACGCCTTCGTTGAGCCATTGTAGTTTGTATGGACTTGGGTGCTTAGTGGTCGGTAGCACCAACTTTTCCACCATGAGAGTGCTGGCCACATTTGTGCAACTACCTCCATCAACGACCAAGCTACAAACTTTACCTTGGACATGGCAACGCGTGTGTAACAAGTTTTCCATTGCGGCTCACTTCCAGTTTTTTGTAAACTCAAACTTCTTTTAACAGCGAGCATTTCACCTTCGACTGCATATTCCAAATCTTCTACTTCTTCGTCGGTAAGTTCCTTAAGCTATTATTCGTTCTCTTCCTCCGATTCAATTTCACTATTGGCTTGGACCACCATAGCGTTACAGTTTGGGCATTGACTCTCAATATGCCCCTCCCGAGGCACTTGAAGCACTTAATGTCTCTCGTTCGATTGGGAAAGCTTTCGATAGCCTTGCCTTTACTTGATTCAGCCACAGGCTTAGTGGACTTTTCTAGCACCGTAAGCTCTTTGGTTCTTCTTGATGGAGGGTCTTTGCTAATGCCTTGGCTCCATTTTGAAGTGTTCTCGGTGGAGTAGCCTCATATGGCCATGTGTACCATGTCTACCACCTTGACATAGTGTTGCAAATCCACAATATTGTCAATGCTTGCTTCACCATCTTCTTGCACGTCCACTCTTATCATCGCGATCTCTATTTCTTTGTAATAATCCTTTATGCTCCTCAAACCTTGGGTAAGGTTTTGGAGCATTTGATAGAGCTCGCGGTGGTAACAAGACGGAATGAATCTCTGGTGCATCACCGCCTTCATTTCATCCTATGTACGTATTAGTGGTTCTCTGTTCCTTCTACGGCTCGTGGATAATTGGTCCCACCATATCATTGCATAGTTTGAAAACTCTATTGCAGCTGACTTCACCTTTTTGTTCTTGAAATAGTTGTGGTACTCGAACACTAGTTCGATCTTCTTCTCCCACTCAAGATAGGATTCTGGATTCGATCGGCCTTGAAATGGTGGAATTGAAAGTTTGATATTTTTAAAGTCTTCGCCAATCCACCCACGTTCTGTTCGGCCACGATATCATTGGCCCCTCCACCGGTCACTTAAGTTGGACCCTTGGTCACTCTCGGCATCATTAGGGTTGAATATGTGACAGCCCAAAGTTGACCCTAGTCGAGAAGTAGTTTCGGGACAGCTAAACCGAGTCACCGAAATGTTTGAATGTGATACTTATTGTCTAGAATATGTAATTATGAATGTGTGAAAATTTCAAGCTTCAATTTGGTTGATTTCATGTGAATTTAGTCAATAGGACTTATGTGAGAAAATTCTAAAATGTGATAGGTCAATGTGTGAGGACCTATTAGTGCATGTGGACAAAGGGGGGACTTGCATGTCAAATTCCCCCCCTACTAGTAGTGGCCGGCCATGACAAGCATGGTAGACCAAGTTTGATGGCCAAGACATGTCATAGACATGTTTTGTTGGTGCATCATGGGTGGAAAAAAAATAAAATAATAGGCATGGAAATTAAATAATGAAAAGGAGTATGATGATTACACAAAAAAAAAGTGAGTAGTTGATTCTTTTCTCCCCCCCCCATTGCCGTGAGCTAAAGAAAAGAGAGGAGAAGATCTTTGTTCATCCTTTTCTCACCTTCATTTAGCCTAAATTAGAAAGAAAACAAAGAAAAATTTTCTCATCCTTTGGTTCATCCTTGGCCAAAAATTTTATGGAGGAAAGAAGAAGAAAGGTGAAGAGATTCGGCCATGCATGTAGCTAGGCTAAGGTATGTTTGATGATGTTCCATGAGATGCATGCATGTTTTAGTTGTTAGCTTGAGTTCTACCTAGCCCATGGTCTAAATCTTGCTATGTGATGGAAATGGCACTTGACCATGGATGCATCATTCTTGGTTGATGTTTGATGTTGTGGTGATTAGGCATGAGGATGAGTTAAGATTCGGCCTAGGTGGAGGTCATGTTAATGCCATTGCATGCAAAATATGAAGCTTGTTAATGATGCATGTGATGATGGCTTGATGATTCTTGAACCTCCATTTTAGCATTTTTGTGTGAGCACATATGTGCATTGGTTGCTAAATGGAGAAGAATCGGCTAGCAAGATGTGTGCTAAGGCCGAATGTAACTTTGCATGTTAATGAGCAATGCATGTGTTAAATTGATGAAAAGGGGGAGGATGCTTTACTAGTGTGTATATGTGTGTATTAAGTGTTGAAATCGACCCCAAAAATAGACATGCATATTCGGCCAAGGGGAAAGAAATTAGCTAATATGTTGTGTTGGTGCATGATTTTTGCATGTATGAGACTTTAATGTCTAATGTATAAATATGGGCTAAGTGCCTTGTGTTCATCTTTTTGATGCCTAAATGATGAAATCAATTTATTTGTTTAATTAAGCTCAAGAGCAAAGGGGAAATAAATCCGATAAAGGGAAGGAAAAAGTGGTCGAATAGTTAGCGGAATCGTTCGACAACACCCGAGGTAAGTTCTTGAGTAAGAGAGCTTAAATTACGATGTGATTAAATCATGCTCTATGTGAGGCTATTGAGCCGAATGTGCAAGGACGATATGTGCCTTGTGTTTGAGTTTCGCAAATGAAAATGAAATATGAATGTGCCATGAATTATTGTTAGATGTGCATGATTAATTGAATGTTGTCCGGGCTAAGTCCCGAAGGCTTTGTGCTAAGTGAATATATCCGGACTAAGATCCGAAGGCATTTGTGCGAGATACAAATTCCGGGTTAAGCCCCGAAGGCCTTTGTGCGAGATACTAAATCCGGGTTAAGTCCCGAAGGCATTCGTGCGAGTTATTAAATCCGGGTTATGTCCCGAAGGCATTGTGTGAGTTACTAAAACCGGGCTATGTCCCGAAGGCATTTGAACGAGGAGCTATATCCGGTTAAATCCCGAAGGTACGTGATTTGGTAATGAATGAGCTTGCTGTAAAATTCCAGCGAATACTCGAAAAACATCCCAATATGGGGATATGTTACGTATGTGTTGAATTTAATCGAGCCCTTACAAATAAATGTTCGCTCAGTTGATAAACGAGCTACCGGCCTTCGGCTAAGTTAGTCTATTGTGTATGTACATAAGGGTTGTTAATGTTGTGAAGCAAGTTTGATATCGGTAAATTGCGTATTGTGAAATATTCCATTTAGCTAAATGTGTGTTATTCTTTGTTTATGCTGGAATTCCTTGCTCAAAACTTACTAAGCATAAATTGCTTACTCGTTACACTGCTCCTCTGTTTTATAGATTTTTTGGTTCTCCAGCTATCGGACTCGGGATCTTGAAGTCGAAGTCGCCCACACTATCAAAGGCTCTTTTGGGTACTATTTTGGTTGAATTTTGATATGGCATGTATAGGACTACCCATTGTGGTTTTTCGAGTACTTTATGAAATGTATAAGTGTACAGCCATGCGAAAATGGCTTGTAGAAGTGGAGTATGGCATTAGACCATTCGTGTTTATGAATGTATAGATGGTTTCATGATGTAACTATAGTTGGAATGGAAGTTTTGAGCAAATGATCAGCCATTGGAATGGCTAAGTATGATCATATGTGGGCATATGTATGACAAGGCCCTAGTTGGTCCATGAAACCCCGAAAATAGGTAAGGTTTACTTTGAAAACATAGGCTGACAGCAGCAGTGGTGTGGATTGGAAAAATCACAAGAATTCGTAGGAGTGGAATTAAATAGTGAATAAATTATGTAATCGAACCTTGATGAATCTACTTTCATATGAAAGTAACGAAGCAATCATATGAACAGTACAGTAAGAGATATTCAGGTTCTTGTGGAACAGGGCCAGAACAGTTTCTGGATTCCCTGTTCCGACTTTGGAAATTCACTATAAATTGACCAGAGATAATTAGGAGTAATACCATATATGTATGGATTCCTCTCTGAGTCTAGTTTCCATAGAAACAAACGGCATCAGTATTGAAGCTCTGTGCAGAGAGATATCTAAGTTGTAATGGGAAAAGGTCAGTGTAGTCGACCCCTGTAACATGGGAGACTTTGACTAATAAACTGTACTAATTGGCCCAACCAAAAATTCTAGAAAAAAATACATAGGTGGGCACATGAGTCTAGTTTCAGGGAAAAATCACAAAACTGATTTTCGAGTTGTGAAACTCAAGATATGATTTTTGAAGCGACTAGTACTCAGACTGGGCACTGTCTGGAAAAATTTTTCAAAGTTTGTTAACATCTCGTGTCCGACTCCGGTGTCGGTCTCGGGTTCGGGGTGTTACATTAAATTGGTATCAGAGCTACGGTTTAGTCGATTCTAGGACTACCGTAATGTGTTGGGTCTAGCTATACATGCCATTTTATGTGATTACTTGATAGTGTGGTGACTTCTGAAAATTGTAAATGTGTTTATAGTAATGGATCCCGATCGTGACCGAGAGGTAGCTGATGATCTTGAGAGTGTAGCGCCTACTCCCGCACAAGGGACAGTGCCGGTAGACTCTCAACCTAATGCTAGTAATTCGAATGATGAAGCTAGACAAGCATTCTATAGCGTGATGAATGATTGGTTCAACCAATACATTCGAACTAATATGGTTGTTCCACAACCTCCATTCCCGAAAATACTACCCCCGCACCTACAATACCGCCGGTAACGGACCAAATAAGGTCAAATAAGCCCCCAGTTGATAGAATCCGAAAACATGGGCTACTGAATTTAAGGCTATGGATAGCGATGATGCCGAGTAAGCTGAATTTTGGCTGGACAACACTATCCGGGTACTCGATGAGCTATCTTGTACATCCGATGAATGCCTAAAGTGTGCCATCTCCTTGCTACGTGATTCTGCCTATTATTGGTGGAGTACTCTGACTTCTGTTGTGCCCCGAGAGCAAGTAACTTGGGAGTTTTTCCAAACTGAGTTTCGGAAAAAGTATATCAGTCAGAGATTTGTTGATCAAAAACGGAAGGAATTTCTTGAGCTTAAGCAAGGCTCCATGTCGGTTACTGATTACGAGCGAAAATTTGTTAGACTTAGCAAATATGCTCGGGAATGTGTTTCGTCCGAAGCTATTATGTGTAAACGCTTCGAGGATGGGCTGAATGAAGATATAAAAATGTTCGTTGGCGTTCTTGAAATACGAGAGTTCGTGGTACTTGTTGAACGAGCTTGTAAAGCCGAAGAGCTTAGAAAAGAAAAGCAAAGAGTTGATGAGGGAACTGGAGAGTTTCGTAAAAGATCCTCGGGAAGGTCTCTTCAACAGACATCGAAGAGATTTCGAGATGATGCGGGCCAGTTTAGAGGCACTTCGGGCCTTTTTAGACGAGATCGTGATCGACCCCCTGTGGGTACACGAGGCACTTCGGTCGCCAGTGTTGGGAATGAACGTCGAGATAGAACGAAGTGTCGATATTGCGGTAAATGGCATTCGGGGAGTTGTAGATTCCCTGACCGCTCCTGTTACAAGTGCGGATCAGTTGACCACTTCATTAAAGATTGCCCGAGGTTGTTTGAACAGAATGAAAATCAGAGTGGGAAACCGGGTGCTACCACTGCTCGAGGTAGACCATTTGGAATTACGGGCAATGCTAGTGGTGGTCAGAGAGGATCTAGAGATGATATAACCAGATCCGAAGCTCGTGCGCCTGCTAGAGCTTATGCTATACGTGCCCGCGAGGATGCTTCTTCGCCTGATGTTATTACCGGTACATTCACTCTCTTTGATACTAATGTAATTGCTTTGATTGACTCCGGTTCTACTCATTCTTACATATGTGAAACCTTAGCATCCAGTAAGACTTTACCTATTGAGTCTACTGAGTTTGTAATTCGGGTGTCAAATCCCTTGGGTCGTTACGTGCTTGTCGACAAAGTGTGCAAGTAATGTCCCCTAGAAATTCGAGGTGCGCAAATAACGAAGTAATCCGAGTTGAGTCTACGGACTTGGAGGGGATGCCAGCTGTAATATCAACAATGTTGGCCCAGAAATATGTAAGAAAAGGGTGCGAAGCATACCTTGCGTATGTACTGGATGACAAAGAATTAGACAAGAAACCCGAATCTGTGCCGGTGGTTTGTGAATACCCGGATGTTTTTCCGGAAGAATTACCGGGTTTACCACCTGTTCGAGAGGTAGAGTTTGGTATTGAGCTTGTACCTGGGACTACGCCGATTTCGATAGCTCCGTATCGTATGGCACCAACCGAGTTAAAGGAGTTGAAAGCTCAGTTGCAAGAACTGACGGATAGAGGTTTCACTCGACCAAGTTTCTCACCTTGGGGTGCACCAGTATTGTTCGTGAAAAAGAAGGACGGAACCATGAGGTTGTGCATTGACTATCGTCAGCTGAATAAAGTGACGATAAAGAACAAATATCCGTTGCCGCGCATCGATGATTTGTTCGACCAACTGAAGGGAGCCTCAGTGTTCTCAAAAATAGATTTGAGATCAGAGCTTTTTGGGGCTCGCCGGTTATTACCGACGATTTATGAAAGGTTTCTCGATGATAGCCACGCCAATGACGAAGCTACTTCAAAAGGATGTTAAGTTCGAGTGGACGGAGAAATGTCAGAAAAGTTTCGACCAACTGAAAACTCATTTGACTAAAACTCCAATTTTGGTGCAACCCGAATCAGGTAAAGAGTTTGTCATTTATAGTGACGCATCCCTACTTGGGTTGGGTTGCGTATTGATGCAAGAAGGTCGAGTCGTGGCCTATGCGTCGAGACAATTGAAGCCACACGAGAGGAATTATCCGACCCATGATCTCGAACTAGCTGCCATCGTGTTTGCTTTAAAAATATGGCGACATTATCGGTTTGGTGAGAAGTGCCATGTATTTTCGGATCACAAAAGTCTCAAATATTTGATGACTCAACGAGACTTGAATCTGCGACAAAGACGTTGGCTTGAGTTGTTGAAAGATTACGAGCTTGTCATTGATTACCACCCGGGAAAGGCTAACGTGGTTGCGGACGCCTTAAGCCGGAAGTCATTGTTTGCTTTACGAGCGATGAACGTGCATTTGTCTGTTCTACCAGACAATGTGTTAGTAGCTGAATTAAAAGCTAAACCATTATTGACTCACCAAATTCGTGAAGCTCAGAAAGTCGATGATGAATTGGTTGCAAAACGGGCTAAGTGTTTTCCGAACGAGGAATCGGAGTTTCAAATTGATGATGGTGACTGTTTGAGGTTCAGAAATCGTTTGTGTGTTCCAAGGAATTCGGAACTCATTTCGATGATTCTGAACGAAGCCCATTGTAGCCGAATGTCAATTCACTCGGGGAGTACGAAAATGTACAACGATTTGAAACGTCAATTTTGGTGGCCTGGTATGAAACGGGACATCTCCGACTTTGTTTCGAGATGTTTAATATGTCAACAAGTGAAAGCGGAACATCAAGTGCCTTCAGGATTACTCCAGCCGATCATGATACCCAAGTGGAAATGGGATCGAGTCACAATGGACTTTATGTCCGGACTGCCCTTGTCAGCAAGTAAGAAGGATGCGATATGGGTTGTTGTTGATAGACTGACTAAGTCGGCTCATTTCATCCCCGTACGTACGGATTTTTCATTGGATAAACTAGCTGAATTGTACGTTTATCAAATTGTGAGATTACACGGGGTACCTGTTTCTATCGTGTCGGATAGAGATCCGAGATTCACCTCACGATTTTGGAAGAAATTGCAAGAAGCTCTGGGTACCAAGCTGCATTTTAGCACTGCTTTTCACCCCCAAACCGATGGTCAATCCGAGCGGATAATTCAGATACTTGAGGATATGTTGAGATGTTGCATCCTCGAGTTCAGTAGTTCATGGGAACGGTATTTACCTTTGATTGAATTCGCTTACAACAATAGTTTTCAATCAAGTATTAAGATGGCACCTTACGAGGCTTTGTACGGTCGTAAATGCCGTACACCATTGTTTTGGACCGAGCTCGGTGAAGGTAAAATTTTCGGAGTTGATTTGATTAAAGATGCTGAACAGAAAGTAAAGGTAATCCGTGAAAGTCTGAAGGTAGCCACGGATCGTCAGAAGTCGTACGCAGATTTGAAACGAAAAGACATCGAGTATCAGGTGGGAGACAAAGTGTTCCTTAAGGTTTCACCTTGGAAAAAGATACTCAGGTTCGGCCGTAAGGGCAAGTTGAGCCCAAGATTCATTGGGCCGTACGAAATCTCCGAACGAGTTGGTCCGGTTGCGTATAGATTGATTTTGCCCCCGGAGCTTGAAAAGATTCATGACGTCTTCATGTTTCGATGCTTCGACGCTATCGATCTGATCCATCGCATATAATTAGCCCATCAGAGGTTGAAATTCAAGTCGACATGAGCTATGAAGAAGAACCGATGCGTATCCTAGCTCGTGAAGTGAAGGAGTTGCGAAACAAAAGAGTTCTACTAATAAAGGTGTTATGGCTCAAACACGGGATCGAGGAAGCTACTTGGGAGACCGAGAGCTTGATGAAAGAACGATACCCAAATCTATTTACCGGTAAGATTTTCGGGGACGAAAATTTCTTAAGTGGGGGAGAGTTGTGACAGCCCAAAGTTGACCCTAGTCGGGAAGTAGTTTCGGGACCGCTAAACCGAGTCACCGAAATGTTTGAATGTGATACTTATTGTCTAGAATATGTAATTATGAATGTGTGAAATTTTCAAGCTTCAATTTGGTTGATTTCATGTGAATTTAGTCAATAGGACTTATGTGAGAAAATTCTAAAATGTGATAGGTCAATGTGTGAGGACCTATTAGTGCATGTGGACAAAGGGGGACTTGCATGTCAAATTCCCCCCTACTAGTAGTGGCCGGCCATGACAAGCATGGTAGACCAAGTTTGATGGCCAAGACATGTCATAGACATGTTTTGTTGGTGCATCATGGGTGGAAAAAAATAAAATAATAGGCATGGAAATTAAATAATGAAAAGGAGTATGATGATTACACAAAAAAAAAAAGTGAGTAGTTGATTCTTTTCTCCCCCCCATTGCCGTGAGCTAAAGAAAAGAGAGGAGAAGATCTTTGTTCATCCTTTTCTCACCTTCATTTAGCCTAAATTAGAAAGAAAAACAAAGAAAAATTTCTCATCCTTTGGTTCATCCTTGGCCAAAATTTTATGGAGGAAAGAAGAAGAAAGGTGAAGAGATTCGGCCATGCATGTAGCTAGGCTAAGGTATGTTTGATGATGTTCCATGAGATGCATGCATGTTTTAGTTGTTAGCTTGAGTTCTACCTAGCCCATGGTCTAAATCTTGCTATGTGATGGAAATGGCACTTGACCATGGATGCATCATTCTTGGTTGATGTTTGATGTTGTGGTGATGAGGCATGAGGATGAGTTAAGATTCGGCCTAGGTGGAGGTCATGTTAATGCCATTGCATGCAAAATATGAAGCTTGTTAATGATGCATGTGATGATGGCTTGATGATTCTTGAACCTCCTTTTTAGCATTTTTGTGTGAGCACATATGTGCATTGGTTGCTAAATGGAGAAGAATCGGCTAGCAAGATGTGTGCTAAGGCCGAATGTAACTTTGCATGTTAATGAGCAATGCATGTGTTAAATTGATGAAAGGGGGAGGATGCTTTACTAGTGTGTATATGTGTGTATTAAGTGTTGAAATCGACCCCAAAATAGACATGCATATTCGGCCAAGGGGAAAGAAATTAGCTAATATGTTGTGTTGGTGCATGATTTTTGCATGTATGAGACTTTAATGTCTAATGTATAAATATGGGCTAAGTGCCTTGTGTTCATCTTTTTGATGCCTAAATGATGAAATCAATTATTGTTTAATTAAGCTCAAGAGCAAAGGGGAAATAAATCCGATAAAGGGAAGGAAAAAGTGGTCGAATAGTTAGCGGAATCGTTCGACAACACCCGAGGTAAGTTCTTGAGTAAGAGAGCTTAATTACGATGTGATTAAATCATGCTCTATGTGAGGCTATTGAACCGAATGTGCAAGGACGATATGTGCCTTGTGTTTGAGTTTCGCAAATGAAAATGAAATATGAATGTGCCATGATTATTGTTAGATGTGCATGATTAATTGAATGCTGTCCGGGCTAAGTCCCGAAGGCTTTGTGCTAAGTGAATATATCCGGACTAAGATCCGAAGGCATTTGTGCGAGATACAAATTCCGGGTTAAGCCCGAAGGCCTTTGTGCGAGATACTAAATCCGGGTTAAGTCCCGAAGGCATTCGTGCGAGTTATTAAATCCGGGTTATGTCCCGAAGGCATTGTGTGAGTTACTAAAACCGGGCTATGTCCCGAAGGCATTTGAACGAGGAGCTATATCCGGTTAAATCCCGAATGTACGTGATTTGGTAATGAATGAGCTTGCTGTAAAATTCCAGTGAATACTCGAAAAACATCCCAATATGGGGATATGTTACGTATGTGTTGAATTTAATCGAGCCCTTACAAATAAATGTTCGCTCAGTTGATAAACAAGCTACCGGCCTTCGGCTAAGTTAGTCTATTGTGTATGTACATAAGGGTTGTTAATGTTGTGAAGCAAGTTTGATATCGGTAAATTGCGTATTGTGAAATATTCCGTTTAGCTAAATGTGTGTTATTCTTTGTTTATGCTGGAATTCCTTGCTCAAACTTACTAAGCATAAATTGCTTACTCGTTACACTGCTCCTCTGTTTTATAGATTTTTTGGTTCTCCAGCTATCGGACTCGGGATCTTGAAGTCGAAGTCGCCCACACTATCAAAGGCTCTTTTGGTACTATTTTGGTTGAATTTTGATATGGCATGTATAGGACTACCCATTGTGGTTTTTCGAGTACTTATGAAATGTATAAGTGTACAGCCATGCGAAAATGGCTTGTAGAGTGGAGTATGGCATTAGACCATTCGTGTTTATGAATGTATAGATGGTTTCATGATGTAACTATAGTTGGAATGGAAGTGTTGAGCAAATGATCAGCCATTGGAATGGCTAAGTATGATCATATGTGGGCATATGTATGACAAGGCCCTAGTTGGTCCATGAAACCCCGAAAATAGGTAAGGTTTACTTTGAAAACAGAGGCTGACAGCAGCAGTGGTGTGGATTGGAAAAATCACAAGAATTCGTAGGAGTGGAATTAAATAGTGAATAAATTATGTAATCGAACCTTGATGAATCTACTTTCATATGAAAGTAACGAAGCAATCATATGAACAGTACAGTAAGAGATATTCAGGTTCTTGTGGAACAGGGCCAGAACAGTTTCTGGATTCCCTGTTCCGACTTTGGAAATTCACTATAAATTGACCAGAGATAATTAGGAGTCATACCATATATGTATGGATTCCTCTCTGAGTCTAGTTTCCATAGAAACAAACGGCATCAGTATTGAAGCTCTGTGCAGAGAGATATCCCAGTCGTAATGGGAAAAGTCAGTGTAGTCGACCCCTGTAACATGGGAGACTTTGACTAATAAACTGTACTAATTGGCCCAACCAAAAATTCTAGAAAAAAATACATAGGTGGGACATGAGTCTAGTTTCAGGGAAAATCACAAAACTGATTTTCGAGTTGTGCTAAGGGA